>NW_026895317.1:0-150625 GCF_033153095.1 Gastrolobium bilobum | reverse complement strand
TTGGAAATAGAACTTTTTGATGTTTGGGGCATAGATTTTATGGGACCATTTCCCCCTTCCTTTGGGAACCAATATATATTGGTGGCTGTGGACTATGTTTCCAAATGGGTACAGGCTGCTGCCCTACCCACAAATGATTCAAAAGTGGTAATTAAATTCTTGAAAAAGAATATTTTTACCCGGATTTGGAACTCCAAGGGCCATTATAAGTGATGGAGGTAAGTACTTTGCTAGTAGACAATTTGAAGCCCTTTTGGCTAAATATGGAGTTAAGCATAAAGTCTCTACTGCTTACCACCCACAAACCAGTGGGCAAGTAGAAGTCACAAATAGGGAAGTGAAAAGAATTCTGGAAAAAGTTGTGAATCCTTCAAGGAAGGATTGGTCCTTGAAATTAGATGATTCCTTGTGGGCTTATAGGACAGCCTATAGAACACCTTTAGGTTGCTCACCTTACAAATTGATTTTTGGTAAAAATTGTCATTTACCCTTAGAGTTGGAATATAAAGCATACTGGGCTACTACTCAATTGAATGTTGATGCCACTGCCTCAGGAGAAAAGAGAATTCTCCAACTGAATGAAATGGATGAATTTAGATTAAATGCTTATGAAAATGCCAAGCTGTATAAAGAACAAATGAAGAGATGGCATGACAAGCAAATTTTAGATAGGCAGTTTTTTGAGGGACAACAGGTCCTGCTCTTTAATTCTAGGCTAAAATTCTTCCCGGGAAAGTTAAAGTCTAGGTGGTCTGGTCCATTTAAGGTAACAAAAGTCCATTTGCATGGTGCAGTGGACATTTTAAATGAGAAAGATGGGACCAAGTTCACTGTCAATGGTCAAAGGCTTAAAAATTATTTGGGAGAGGGAATTGAGAAAGCTCAAATCTCAATATCTCTTGCTGACCCTCCCACCATTTAAACACAAACGAACAGTGAAGAGTCTAGCTTGAGACTCTAATCAAAATTAAGCTTTGTTACTGTTGTGTTTTGTATATATTTCAGTTACTGTTTTTTTCAGTTGTTTTGAAAAAAATAAAAAAAATAAAAAAAACTTTTGCAGATAGAATATATGAGTCCTGACACTCTCATTTTTTTTTGTTTTCAGGTGTTAAGCGAATTCTGTTTGCTGATTTCTGGAAGCAAATTCAGTATAAAGTTTGGGGGAGTGGTCTGAGTATCAACTCAGTTTTATTTTTGCTATTTTTCTGTTTTTGGTAATTTCAATTTGCTGTTTTAATATTTTTTAGGCATCATGGTTAGAAAACATATCTTGCGTAGTGGAGGACCTCACAGTCCAAAGCTTACACCTCACACACCTGATCCTGAGATTTTTTCCCTCTCCTCCTTCACATGTGAAAAAGCAATAGAAAGGTTTGAAAAAACTATGCTTGCTAGGGACCCTACCCCTGACAAGGGATTTGAGGAAAATGCCTCTTATCCTGAATATGTGCATGAGGTAGTAAAAACTCAACATTGGGAACAGTTTTACCTGCATCCTAAGGATGCGGCTAATGTCAATGTGGTAAGGGAATTTTATGCAGAAATTTTGAATGACAGTCAAACTGAGGTTAGTGTCAGGGGCATTAAAGTTTCCTTTGAACCCAAGGTTATTAGCGAATTCTTTTCTCTACCTAAGGCCTCTAAAGATGAGTTTGCCAAGTATGTCAAGAAGCATGATCCTGCTTTCATGGCAGCAATATTAGAGGTCATAGCAGTCCCTGGGGCTGAATGGGAGATAAAGGAAAAGAACTATACTCTGCAAAAACACTTTCTAAATGAAAAAGCTCAAACGTGGTACCATTTCATTAGAGCCAGATTGCTCCCTACCACTCATGTAAATTTAGTGACTAAGGATAGAGCTGTGTTGTTGTGGTGTTTATTGGTTGGGAAACCAGTAGATGCTGCCAAATTAGTTTTTTCAGGAATTGGAGCTTGTGCTGGGGGTAGGAAAGGCAAGCTACGGTTCCCTAGCTTCATATCACAATTATGCAAGAAAAAAGGTGTCACAGCAAACCAAGCTGATGTGTTCTTTAAAGTTAGTGAGGCTATAACTCTGCGAATCATTACTAAATTAAAAAAGGGCATTGCTGCACCCTCTGTTGAGAAAGAAAAGTTGGAAATAGAAGAAGAAGAAAAGTTGAAGGGGGTAGTTGAAGAGGAGAAGACTCAGTCTTCTCCCCCAGAAAAGAAAGGGAAATTTGTCCCTGATGTTGCAAGTTCTCAGCAACAGAGGGCTGAAAATATTGAAAATCACTTGAAGACTATGGGCCCTCCCACTGAAGACCAGCCTTTCCCAGGCGGGTTACATAATAATCTGGTTCACATACATAAAGTGCTCATGCAAATGCAAGATCATAACAAAAAAATGGACTTGCTGTTTGAGAAAACATATGATCAATTTTACACTTTTATGTATAATAGAGCCAGATTTCATGATTACATTGTAGGGAGGGACAGAGTCTTGAATGATTTTTTGAAAAATACCTTTGCAAATTTTCCTGGTTTACCTTCATTTCCTAATGATTTAACATGGCCACCTTCTTCAGTATTTGTTGATCCACAGGTAAAAGAGGTCATGGCAAAAGCTACTGGCAATCCTCCTCCTCCCCAACCTACAAGGCAAGAGACAACTCCTCTACCTACAAAGGAACATGGCCACCCATTTAGCTCAAGGAAGAGGGGAAGGCCAAGAACAAAAGCTGCCATGGAGGAAGTGAGTGACAATGAAGAAGAAGAAATGCAATTTTCTGAATCAGAATCTGTAGATGTGGATAAATCTGAGTCAGGGGACTCAGATTATCAGGAGAAATAGGCCAGAACTTCTTCTGGCCTCAGGTTACACTGATCCTACTTGTAAAATTTTCATTTGTGTAACTTGTTTGAGGCACAACAGTGAGGACACTGTTGAAGTTAAGTTTGGGGGAGAGTATTCTGCTGGTGCACCATAAACCATGTTTGCTCTTTAGAAATTTTTTAGTTTGAATTAATTTCTTATGTTTCAGTTGCTGTTTTGATTGGATTTGTTGTTTTTAGAGTTGTAGGAAGTTTTCTGTTGGTTTGGTTGTTTTGAGTTAGGAAGAGATTTTGTGCTGTTTTGAACTGTTTTGTATATATTTGTTGTTTTGGTGAAAGGGAATTTTGGATATGAGAATGGATTTGAGGAGTGTGATGTTTAGCAATGAGTGGTCAGTATCACAACTAAGCAGCTGAGAATTTGAATAAAGGAAAAGAACTCAGGGCAGTTGTGTGGATGAAGAGTGATATGAGTGTTTTAAATGATTGATGGGTAAAAGGCAGTGAGAGGTTGAGAAATTTAGTTGATTAATGCAGCTTGAGTGTTTTAACAATAGACACTAGAGATGGTGACTAGACCCAACACAGTGAGTCATTGAGCCTACACAGTCAAAAAAAAATTTATGAGAGGTCTTCACTGGGTTAGTGAGACAAAACTTGCTTTGATGCTCAGTTGATGAAGTGTTGCACTTGCTTAAGTTTAAAATGATGAGGGCATTTTTGTTGTTATGTTTAACCATTTTCAAACCAAAAAGCCATCCATAGATCATCATCCATTGAAAACCCATTTTGAGCCTTTGATTTTTTCTTTTCACATACCCACGTTTTATCTTATCCCACAATCTACCACACCTCTTAGTTATGATGGAAAGAAGAAAAAATATTAAGAAGCAAAGATGTTGTTGGCTGTTTTTACCAAGTGAAAGCAAGAAGCTGCTAAATAAAAGAGAAATAATAATAATTTAAAAAAGAAAAAAGAAAAAAAAGAAAAAAAAGAAATAGCAGTAAAAAAAAAAATGGCAGCCACTGTATTGATTGTTCAAGCTTCAGGATCATGATTAGTTTCCATTGTAACTAAGTTAGCCGAATCCTCACTGTTTGTCCACCCTCACCTTAGCCAAGTTACAACCTATTCAAGTCCCTTTGATTGAGCTTAGGTCTGTGTATCGCTTTAGAGACAAGAGCATCTTAGCAAGCCTATGTTACATCTTTTCCCAGTGTTGGATTGAGAGAAACAGAATCCTTGAGCATTGAGTGAATATTTTTTGTAATTGAGTGAGGAATTGAAAAGTTGTCATCTCTGTTGCATTGTTAAAAAAATTATGCATGCTGTGTTAAGAAATAAAAAAATCAAGATCTCCTTTGTCATTATTCTACAGTCATTGAGACATTCATGCATTTGAATTTTGCACACTGCCTGCTAAGTAATTTTATGGAATAAAGGATCACTAAGCTGCCTGGTTTGTGATTGACTGATTGTTGAATTAAATACATCCCTCTGTTCCATGTTCTTTGTGAAAATTTGAAGCGCTGATTGGTTTGAGTATTTCTGAATTGTGCTGAAATTTGTTTCCTGGTTGAGAAGAATGGTTAATTTACTAAATCCATGTGCTAATTTTTTCTGTTACTTGAGGACAAGTAACAATGTAAGTTTGGGGGTGTGATAAGTCTCTTTAATGAGACTTAGAACATATGGTTTAGAGTGAAATTGGTGAGAAATGAATGACTTTTGTGATTAAATACCCCAAAAATTCATGTTGAGCTAAAATTTAATGGGCTTAAGTGCTAATGGGCTTAAACTTGTTATTTTACAGGCCCATTTTGTTAACAATCATGAGGAAATGAAGCAAGAAGAAAAGAAAAGGAAAAGCAAAAAGAAAGTGATGGGCCGGACCTAAAATACTAAAGCCCAGAAAAAAAAAGGGAAAGGAAGAGAAGAAGATAAGAGGAGGAATTGGGCTGGATCTTTGGTTGAAGGCCCAAGTTAAAGAAAATTGAAAGAGGAAGCTGATGGGATCAGAAGAAAGAAAAACAAAAAAAAGCAAGGATCAGAAAAAAAACCCTAACGCCTTTTCTCTCTGACCGAACCCTAACCCTCATTCAACCCATCTCCTTCGTTTGCACCCTTTCTACCCGATTGACACACCAAACCGCACAATTTCGCAAACTACGAAACCTTAGCCATTGAAGATTAGTGCTTTGAGAAACAACCAGAACCTAGCCACTATTTTGAGTTAGAAAAAGGACAAAAGAAAACCGTTACTGAGTGGTGAGCTGGATACTTTTCGAGAGTGAGGCTGGAGCGTTTTTGGGCAAAAGTTTTCGTACGGGTTGAAGGAGCAACAATCCATTCAGATTGTCTGAGGAGGGAGCTGTTGGGGACCACTTGCCTGTAACGCGCGAGAAGCGCGTAACACCTGCTAAGCTGGAGAGAAAAATCGTGCAAAGAAGGAAATGAGCCCTATAAAAAGGGAAAGATGAGTGAGTCAAACGAGTCTCTTCTTCCCTTTCTGGTTCTGATTTATCGTTTTTTTTAGTTTTTGCTTTCTGAACAATTTTTATTTTATTTTCTTTTAATTTCTATTTTGTAATGAAATTATGGTTCATCTGATGAACTCGATGCATGTATTTACAGCACTGAAATTGCTGGTTGTTAGGCTAGTGCTGTAATTTATTTTCTAGCATTTCTCTTTTGTAATTTCTTTAGTTTTCTGTTACTGTGTGTAAGCCTCATCCATATGGATAGTGGCTAACTTTTTAGAGGTTGGCTTTAGGTGATACCCAAACCTCAGTGCTTGTTAAATGTTTGATTTTCTGGTTTTAATTTTTATATCTCAGTTGTTTATTGCTTTTTTCTAATGTTTAAAATTATCTGCATTTTGGCCGAATGTCAGAGGTTTGATTAGGATTTAGTTGTTGAGAAACAACTAATTCTAGATTCTGCATTAGACACATGGACTTAGATGAGAAATCATCTAAGGGATCTCAATTTAGAAATGAATGAGTCCTCATGTAATATTGGACCTGAGTCTCAAGAGTCCTAATCCCACTTGGCATAGAGATATGGAAGTGGGCAACTTTGGGATAAAATAATTTTTAAGAGATTAAAATTAACAATACAGTTCTGTTAACTGAGAATCTTAGGATGAGCTTTTTGTTAATCAAATTATTTTTCAAGCACTGTGAGGAAGGAGAGCCAGAACTCAACCCACCTTTTTAAACCTCTTTATCAACTCAGATTTTCCAATTTCCATTGTTATTTCATATTTCAATCTCTATTCTGTTTTCAAAATTTTTGTCACATCTGTCATTTAAGTTGCTTCATTCTTACTTCTTATTTTATAACTTAGGAAAGTAATTCAGAAAATTTTAAAAGAAAAGTGAACAGTAGTGTTTTAGGTCCATTCTAGATTATTTTTTACTTTACAATTTTATTTCTTCTATTTTCAAATAGTAACTCAGTTTTAAGCAATTACAAATTTTAGTCATTTCAAAACGCCAACGATCCTTGTGGGAACGATAACTGTGACTTATAACAGCCCTATATTACTTGTTGTCGCGTATACTTGCGCGCATTACTTGCACAACTGTTAGCAAGGCAACAGCAGCATTTGTTCATTTTGCGCTAAGAGCGCATCATAGCCTTCGAGCTTCATAATTCCTGCTCTTCTTGGTGCAACTGGGGCAGGGGCATTGTCAAATTCTTGAGACGCTAAAGATTCCAACAACTCTAGCGCTTCCTTTGGAGTTTTTGTTTTCAGTGATCCTCCTGCAGCAGCATTGACCACTGTTCTTGTGCTGGATGTCATCCCTTGGAAAAAGATTCTTGCTTTCTCCCATGCTTCAATTCCATGTTGAGGACACTTCCTAAGTGATCCTTTGAATCGTTCCCAAGCCTCGTACAAAGATTCACTTTCTTTTTGTTCAAAAGCAGTGATCTCCGCCTTGAGCCTTGCCATCTTTGAAGCTGAGAAAAATCTGGCCAAGAATTTTCTTGCTAAGTCATCCCAATTGGTTATGCTTCCTTCAGGTAGAGACTGCAGCCAATCTCTTGCTTCATCCTTCAGTGAGCATGGAAATAGCCTGAGCAAGATAGCCTCACGAGGAACTCCATTTACTTTCAATGTATCACAGTAAAGTAAGAAGTTATCGAGATGACTATAGGGGTTCTTTGTGCTTCCTCCAGCGAACTGTTCTTTTTGAATCAGTTGCAGCAGTGCCGGCTTCAGTTCAAAGTTGTTAGCCTCTATGTTTGGTCTAACAATGCTCGCCGTCTGTGGGACTCGAGCTGGGGTCATGTAATCCCCCAACCTCCTTGGAGCGAGTTGATTATTTTCTGCCATAGGTTCCTCCTTTGGTTCCGTCGAAGTTGATGCCTTTGTTTCCTTTGCTTTCTTTGCTTTTGCGTCTTTCCTAAGTTTCCTTTCTTTCTTTTCTATCTCAGGATCAAACTGCAAGATTCGCGGGTTAAGAGTACCTCGTATAAACTAAGATTGAAAAGATGTGCAAAAAAATAGAAAAAAAAGACAAAACAGAAAAACAGAAAAATAAAAAATAAACAAACAAAGAATGCAGAAAAATAAATATGCAGAAAATTGATGCAGAATTTTAATGCAGAAAAATATTTTTGAAGAATGTATAAAGTGCAGAAAATTAAAACGTCCAATCTAAAAGTTAATTAGTTACTTCTAATGTTGAAGAATTCGATCCCCGGCAACGGCGCCAAAAACTTGTTAGCGACTCGGCAAGTGCACCGATCGTGAAAGTAATAAAGTGTACCAGAGTACGAGATCGTTCCCACGAGGATCAGAATTTTCACGCACTACTTCGCTAATTGCGTTTTAGTTGGACAATCAAAGGTTTGGTTTGAGAGAATTTAGATGAAAAGAGTTGTGGTTCAAAGAACTTAAAATTAAAAACAAGTAAAGGCATGCAATATGAAAATTCAGAATTAAAAGAATGAATGATGATGATGTTTGATTGAAATTTAAACAAGCGTAGTTAAGGTTTCGACTTTCCTCAATATCCTCAATATGTTATGAATTAAATAGCCAAGAATCCGTTTCTTAATATATTGCCAATCAATTCTATTTGAGTTAATTATGGCTCAATTCCTTTTTACCATAAATCTATGTAATCTTGAAAGAACACTAGTTCCCCGATTATTCTCCAAGAAAACATGCATTAAGATCAAGAATTACAAGATTGCATAATTACCTTATGTCTATTCCTAGATCACAAGGATTATGATAAATTATCAAGTCAAGGTTCATGCACCAACATCCCTATTGTTATACAATTCCCCAAAATCATTCTATAAGGAACAAACTCATAGAAAGCATTAAAGACGGATAATTTATTCAAATATAAAAAGAACAGGATTCAGGGACAATTTAATTCACAAACATAAAGATTCAATTAGGTTCCATCTACCCTTAACTACATAAAAGACTACTCTAGCATACTGAATTGAAAAGAAATAATAAAGAAAAGAGAACCCCAAGCCTCCATTGGTGTGTTGTTGACTTGGTTCCTCAGTGTTCCAGCGCTTTCAAGCTCTTTGTAATTGTCAATTGGTTTCTGAATTGGTGTCTATGTCTGACCCCAAGCTCTTTATTTATAGCCATTGAAGGTTGTATCCTTTATTGCATCTCTTGCCGTATCCATATTAGATTTGTAATTGATTTTTCAATTGTTTCCTTCTTGCAATTAATATCTTGTGGATTGGTTGAGAGATTTGAGCTTTGAATCTTGTATAATCTTCCTTCAATCTTCTATGGAATCAGCTTTGATATGTTTCCGCTTTAGTTCCATATCATAATTGGACAAATCTTCATTAAATCTCAGCAAATCTTGGTGCATCTTTGCTGTCAGGTCCGTGTTTGGGCGCTCAAGCGCGCTACAGGGCGCTTAAGCGCCCTGAATTGCTGAAAATTGATGTTGCTGCCTGCCTGAGCGAGCTCGAGCGTGCTCATGGGCGCTCGAGCGTGCTCCTCGAGTCCGAAATTATGTCTTCTTGGGCGCTTGAGCGTGCATCTGTGTGCTTGAGCGCCCTGATGTGCCCAGTTTGGCTGTTTTTCCTGCTTCCAAACACTCGAGCGTCCTCTTGTGCGTTTGAGCGTGCTTTCCTGGACCTTGAATTGTAATATGTTGGTTTCCTTTGATCCATATTGAGCCTCTACTTCTTCGTCATGATTTCTTTAGCACTTTTAGCACCAATTCTTGTGGTTTTACCTTCAAAAATGCAATTATTATCAAAACGTCAGCTCAATTTCCTATCTTATGACTTAAATGTATTAAAACCTTAAATTCCATGCATTCTACTACATAATTCTTATATAATTTAGCCTAAAAACATGGTAAACCAAAGGTTTATCAAGCGTCCATCTGGGCGCTCGAGCGTGCCCCTCGATGGTGGATTTGTGTCTTCTTGGGTGCTTGAGCGTGCATCTGTGCGCTTGAGCGTCCTGAATTGCTCAGTTTGGCTGTTTTCCCTGCCAAGAAGCGCTTGAGCATCCATTCTGTGCACTTGAGCGTCCATTCTGTGTGCTTGAGCATGCTCTTCTGGCTCTTGGCTTGTAAGATTTTGGCTTCCTTTGGTCCAATTTTAGTCTCAACTCTTTGTCTTGAGTTCTTCATCACTTTTTAGCACCAATAAGTGTGGTTGTACCTTCAAAATGCGAGAACTATAAAACATTAGCTCAAATTCCTATCTTATGGCTTATATGCTGTAAAACCTTGAATTCCTTGCAATCTACTACATAATTCTTGTATAATTTAGCCTAGAAACATGGTAAACCAAAAGTTTATCAGTGATGGCATGGCGGTGGTGGCGGCGGTGGCAATAATGGTAATGATGGTGATGGCATGGTAGCGACGGTGGTGGTGATGGTGGTGGTGGTGGTAGTGGTGTGGTGATGGTGACGATAGTAGCTGCGACGATGGTGGTGGTGATGGTGGCAGTGACGTAGAGATGGTGGTGGTGACAGCAGTGGCCGCAACGATGGTGGTGATAATGGTAGCGATGGTGGTGGTGATGGTAACGACATGGTGGTGGTGGCGGTGGCGATTGTGTAGTGGTGGCGGTGGCGATTGTGTAGTGGTGGTGATGGCGGTGGCGGTTGCAATGACATGATAATGATAGTGGTGGCAGCGACAATGGTGGTAATGGTGGCATAGTGGCAGTGGCGGCAGTAGTGGCGGTGGTGGTGACGATAGTGTCTGTGATGATGTTGATGATGATGGCATGGCGGTGGCATAATAGTGGTGTTGTGTGGCGGTGGCAGTGCATGATAATGGTAGTGGTGGTGGTGGTGGTGGTGGTGGTAATGGTGGTGGCGGTGGCGGTGATGGTAGTGGTTGTGGTGATAGCAGTGTCTACGACGATGGTGTTGGAGATGATATGGTGGAGGTGACGGTGGTGGTGGTTGCGGTAGCGGCAATGGCGGTAGTGGTGGTGGCGTGGTGGTGACGGTGGTGGTAATAGTGATGGTGGTGGTGATGTGGAGGTGGTGGTGGTGGTACGACGATGGTAGTGGTGATCGTGTTAGGATGGTGGTGGCAGTGGTGATGATGGTAGTGGTGGAGAATAATTGAGAGAGATAAGTGTTTCTCATTATGTTCCCAGGAACAAAAAGCAAATTCTTTTGATTCTTTTATCTGTTCCCCAGCATAAAAAATAAACCGGTTCATCCCGGAAACAAAAAAATAAACCGATTTTACCAAACGAGTTTTCTATCCATTTCTATTCTCAGGAACAGAAATTAAAAAAAAAAAGTTGATTCCGAAAAAGTTGTCATGCATACCCTAACTGAGTTGATGTTTGGTTGATTGTGAAATAGTAGTAGAAATTTGGGGTTATTTTACAAAAATAATCCCTCCTTTACTTTTTCATTCAAAAAAGCATGGTTAATTTGGTCCACATTATTTCGCTTATTTTTTTTTACTTCTCGGGCAAAAAACTATAAAAACTTATCTATTGATGAAGTTTCTAACATTGTGTCCGTACAACACTTTACACATTAATTACAAAAATCGGGCAAACATTTTACCCAAGCAATTTTAGCTTTTATTGCAATCAAATGTGGATTGCGCATTCTCCTTATCATGCTTTCCAAGGAATTCAAAAAAAAAATCTGGGTACCAAACCCCATTAAGCAATATCAAAGAATAATTAATCATTAAATAAAAAACAATTTAGTCAATGACGCTATTGCTCGTCACAAAAATCATGGTATTCAAAACTGAGGTATGTAACTCGAGTTTAATAACTACTAATCAAACTGCTATCTTAATTAAAATTGGTGTAACCTTGACAATTTAAATAAGCTTTCACGTCTCATATATTTGTTCGAACTTATATTTAATATATTACGAAAAAAAAATTCTTAGTTTGATGAATTTAGTGATTTCAAACATGAAAAAAATTCTAACAAAAAACTAAAAAATTAAACCAATCAAAATCGATTTAAATTGGGTTGGGTTAGATCCAATTCACATTTTTAACCAAACTGACCCATTGATATTATAAGAAAATTGATTATATTAAATTGGTTAGCATTTTCCTTCATAACCGATCAAACACAACAAACAAACACTCCAAATTTTTTCAACCACAATAAAATTATAGCTTTCTTGAATTCTTCCGGCATCATGTAAAACATACCAATAATATTAAAGCCTGTATCTTTAACTCCCTGAGCATATCAGCAATCTATATTCCTGTCTTGTGGCCATCCAAACTCCTCCAAAAATGCCAACACAACTCCGTTCGACCAGCCAAAACCAGTCTGCATTGCAATAAAACCACAATCAGACTCATATCAAATAGGTACATGTCACTTATTTTTTCCTCTTCTAAGTAAGAACACTCGGTATATCAAACATACAAATAAATATATAGGAAAATTTCCTCAAATCACAAAGTTAGTATGTTCCTCAAATGTTTCCCTAGACCAAAAGTGGCTCGTAATTTATAAAAACCATAATGAAGCAGTTATTCATACCTGGGGTGCATATAGACCCCCACCTCCAAATTTCCCACAATGCTCCACGTCAAACTTTTCATGCATTACGCCCGTTCTCTTGTAAGCAACATAGTTGGTTGTGATCCATCTCACAGCAATTTCCTCAGCCAATGACCTTGCTTCTTTCAACCCAGATTTTAATAGACCTTCAACTAGCATTTGTTGAAGCGGGGCCCAACCATTTGGAAAGTCCCTATTAATTGCAAGTTACATAGAAAATATAATAGAATCATTATCAAAGGTCCCTTTTTTTTCCTCATCCTTCTAATACACGTAGAAAATTTTTCCAATCATGAATGTCTATTTATTTAGTATACTTACCACTGTTGTCCTGAATTAGTCAGAGAAGTTGCAACTCCAGCAGCACAAACCAGGCTAGAAGTTTTGAGACTTTCAACAACTCTACCCACAAGTGAAGTATCTTAAGAAAGACAAGGCATCAGTCATCAACTAAAAACGAAGGAATTATATATTTTTTATTTTTTATTTTTTGTAAATAGGAATTATATATTTTGAAAGGCAAGATAAACTATTGATTTATTGGAAGTAGCCAATTAGGTTTACGGCGAAACCTAGAAATCGATCACAAATCCAATTGGAGTACCCGTACAGGATAGACCTCAACAGAAAACTGAAGAGTAATGGCAGCAAGCTAACCAATTAACTAAGAGCTTTTTATGCATTGATTGTGATCCATATTTCCCAAAGTCCAAATAACTTTCAGTTATTGGTTAGTGAGGTTTTTTTGACTCGTTAACTAAAAGTTTGAATAGCTTTTCGGATCATCCTCTTATTAATCTAAAACCGCTTTGCATTGTATCAGCTTGTCTTGAGATCAACTACTTGATTTAAATATTATTTAACGTCTTGGTATGAATGATCAATATGATAATTAGTTTATATATACTTCAACCGTCAAATTGATGAAGATCAGTCTATAAGAATTTCTGTATGGTGTAATTGTTTCAAGTTTTACACTTCTGTATGTATTCTTAGTAACCTTGTGTTAATAAAGCTCAGGTTTGCATAGCAAATCATAAAAGTAATAAGGATCTTTATTTCAAAACAAGGTGAGAGTAATACCACATGATTGTAACAAATGGTCATGCAAATAAATTTACCAGCTTCTAAAATTGACATAGATATCAAGAATACCTGAGTAAAATGGCTCCATCCACAATGGAATAAAATTGGAAGCAAATACTTTTTGGTTTTGGTTCAGGGATTCCCAAACTTGAGCTTCCTAGAAGTATATCAAAGAGAGAGTTAGAAGAACTACAGAAGACTATGTAAACTCCTATTGTGTTAGATTTATACATGTGGCATTCTATAATACCTCAAATGTGCTATTAGTGAGCCAAGAATCAAGCCATTGTTTCATGTCTTCATTCCAGAAAACAGAGTTCATGGCCTTCTTTCTAGCATCAGACAATTCCAGGAAGTGTTCAGCAGTGCTATTATCTCCAGTAACTTTTGCAAAGAAGGCAATATTAAGTTCCATCTAAATCAATGGGAGCCATAGAATTTATCAGGTTAAAAACCATGAATTCAGGACTTCTTGTAATCATTGTTCTAAGACATACCCCAAGTAGAAATGCATTTAAATCAACAGGTATCACAGATGTTGTAGCCATTGTTGTGAAATCTGATGGATCTCTGCAGCATCAAAGATATGATTTCATCAATCAAAAAGTATTTTTTGACTTCTTTAAGAAGGCAACATTTAACAACTGCGTTGATGTGTGTTCTCCTTAGCATGTGGTTGAGGTTCCTAAGCACTATTAGTTGCCATCCCTAACATTCATCAACTTTACTTGTAGAAAAATTTAGTTATTCAAAAAATAGTACCTCATCCATCTTGTGCTGAAATCCCATCCTGATTCAGCAGCTGATGCCAATTCCCGGTAAAAATGTTGTTTTTCTGTTGCATCCAAAAGCTTGGAAGAAAATGCCTTGTCCTGTTGTGGCAAGCAATAACCAAAATTTATAGCTTTAATGCCATTTCATTAATATGACAGTGGATACGAAACCAACTCTTGTAAATATTAGGTCTTTTATTATTATTAATATTTGTTGTATTGGGCCAAGCCCATTAGGTCAAGAATTAGGTTTTTTAGTCTCTATAAATAGAGACATCTTTGTATCAGATTAATACACAATTCAATAATATTTCAAATACCCTTTTCTTTCAAGTTGGTATCAGAGCTCTCGATCCTGAGGGCTCTGCTTCCGCGCCTATTTCTTTAGAACAAGAACCTTTTATTCTTTTTGTCTCTCGCTACCATCAGCCGCCACCGGATTTTTTTCCGGGGACCTCTTGGACCGAGAAGATCTCTGTTATACTGGATCTCTGTTACTGTTCATCGTCTCTGTTACTGTTCATCGTCTCCATTATTCTTCATCACAAGACAGCATCTGTTCATCACGATTGGACCCTTTCCCGGTGGTTTTTCAACTCCGAACAGACCCAGAAAGAACCGCGCTCACCGGACGACGTTGCTCCAGAAATTTCAGACCGGACGGCCACCGCACGCGCCCACACGCGCCGCCCCTTCAACCGCGAGTGAAGCCAACGCGCAGCCAATCTCATCGGCGCGTGGCGGCGCGTGAGACCATTTTCCCGGATCGGACCACCGCGATCTTGATCGTCCCTTCATCCTCTTTCTGGATCTGTGCTCCTCTCTTTGATCGGACATCGTTTGGTATTTATTTGTGATTTTTGGCTTCTTGGATCTTTTCTTTGACCATTTTCTGTGCAGTATGGCCTCTTCTCAAAGGAGTTCTTTTTCAAAATCTTATGATGGTACCTCTTCTAGACCTAAGAGAGATCATCGATGGTGTTTTTATTGTAAAAGAACAGGTCATTTCAAGGATTTATGCTTTCGCCTTTATGGAAAACAAACTGTCTTAGAAAAGATGGCAAGGATGCGTGGTCAAGCGCATTTTACTTCTTCTGAAATAACCCCTGCACCTAATGAGACCCAATCTGTATTTCGTCCAGATGAGTTGGAACGACTCCGAACCATTCTTGATTATCTGAGTAAGCCATCTGATACTAGTGCTTTGGCTATGACTAGTATGAGCTCCAAAACTCATTCTTTCATTTCTTCATGTAATGATTTTAAACATTCTTGGGTTGTTGATTCTGGTGCTATTGATCATATGACTTGTTGTGCTGACTCCTTTATTTCTTATCATCCTACCATTGGAACTCATACAATATCCATAGCTGATGGCTCACATACATCAGTTGCGGGTTCTGGTGACATAAACTTACAGCAGTCCTTACATCGTAAGGATGTTCTTCATGTTCCTAAACTCTCCACGAATCTTCTTTCTATTCACAAAATTACAAAAGATTTGAATTGTACTGTAACCTTCTTCCCTACCAATTGTGTTTTTCAGGATCTCGCCACGGGGAAGACGATTGGTAGTGCTAAAGAGCAAGGTGGGCTGTACTATCTGGTGTCACAATCTCCCGCAAATAAAGTAACAGATCACACCTTCATGTCTCATGGTCAATCAACTGTTGATTCTTTAATTTGGCTGCATCATAAGCGTTTGGGTCATCCTCCATTTAGTTTACTCAAATCTTTATTTCCGTCATTGTTTTTGTCTAAGTCTGTTGAGTCTTTTCATTGTGATGTTTGTGAATTTGCTAAGCATCATCGTGTGTCTTTTCCTTCTAGTATTACTAAGAGTGTTGAACCTTTTGATCTTATTCATTCTGATGTTTGGGGTCCTTCTAAGGTCCCTCATTCTTCTGGAAATAAATGGTTTGTTTCTTTTATTGATGATTGCACTCGTGTAACTTGGGTTTACTTAATGCGTGAAAAGTCTGAGGTACCACAACTGTTCTTTCAATTTTATAAAATGATTGAGACTCAATTTTGTAAAAAGATCAAAAGACTAAGGACAGATAATGGTACTGAATATGTCAATCACTCTTTTTCCCAATTTATACAAAATCAAGGTATGATTCATGAACTTACTTGTGTAGACACCCCTCAACAAAATGGGGTTGCTGAAAGGAAAAATCGTCACCTTCTTGAAGTTGCTCGTGCCTTACTGTTTCAAACACATGTACCCAAATGCTATTGGGGAGATGCCATTCTTACTGCAGCGTTCTTGATCAATCGTCTACCCACTCGGGTTCTCGATCACGTAAGTCCTATTCACTCCATGACTTCTTTTTTTCCTTCTGTTCCAACTTTGCAAAGTCTTCCTCCTCGAGTGTTTGGGTGTGTTGTCTTTGTTCATATTCATAAACAGCATCGCAGTAAGTTGGATCCTAGGGCTCTTAAATGTGTCTTCCTTGGATATGCTCCTGATAAGAAGGGCTACAAGTGCTATCACCCTGGAAGTCGGAAAATTTTTGTTTCTATGGATGTTACATTTCAGGAATCTGAGTCCTTTTTCCAAAGTCTTCATCTTCAGGGGGAGAATAATTCACCAGAAGACTCATCACCTTCCTTCTTTGAATCTTCAGTGTCTACTCCTTCACCTGTGTCAGTGTCTCTTCCTCTTGTTCCTGTTCCTAATGTGTCTATGTCTGATCTTCCTGTGACTGATCCTCCTATGACTGATACATCAAGTACACCAGAGATACGGAAGATTGTAACACCTGAATTGGTATATCAAAGAAGGAAACAACCCACATTGCCTCAAAAGCAACCTCAATCGTCTGAACCACTAGTAAGTCTTGAATCTCATATTTCTGATCATGATGTTAATACTTCTGATGACTTACCCGTTACTACTGCTTCTGATGATTTACCCATTGCTTTAAGAAAAGGAAAAAGATCTTGTTCCAAGAAAACTTGTTCTTCCTGTCCTTCTTGTACTCAATACACTATCTCCCATTTTGTTTCCTCTGCTAATCTTTCTGTGCAGCACAAAAGCTTTGTTTCAGCACTAGATTCTACTTCAATCCCAAAATCAGTACATGAAGCTTTGAAAGATGGTAATTGGGCTCAAGCCATGCAAGAGGAGATGAATGCGTTGGAGAAAAATAAAACATGGGAGGTTATTGATAAACCCAACGGAAAGAAAGCAGTAGGGTGCAGATGGGTTTATGCCCTGAAATATAATTCTGATGGCACTCTTGAGAGATACAAGGCTCGATTAATCGCCAAAGGTTACACTCAAACCTATGGCATTGATTATGAAGAAACCTTTGCTCCAGTTGCAAAGATGAATACAGTGAGAATCTTGTTGTCCCTTGCTACCCATTACAATTGGGATATAAATCAATTTGATGTGAAAAATGCTTTCCTCAATGGTGAGTTAAAAGAAGAAGTCTACATGGAAATCCCGCCTGGTTTTGATTCTGTGAAGGGGAAAAATAAAGTTTGTCGATTAAAAAAGGCCTTGTATGGATTGAAACAGTCACCTCGTGCTTGGTTTGGAAGGTTTACTAAGGTTATGATGACCTCAGGATATAGACAGAGTCAAGGAGATCACACTCTTTTCTTCAAGCACTCCCAAAATGGGAAGCTTACTGTGCTCCTTGTATATGTTGATGATATTATTATCACAGGTGATGATTTTGTGGAGAGACAGATTCTGCAGACACGACTTGCCTCTGAGTTTTAAGTCAAAGACCTTGGGAAACTGAGATATTTCCTAGGGATAGAAGTAACTCATTCAAGCAAAGGAATTTTTATCAGTCAGAGGAAATATGTTTTGGATCTTCTCAAAGAAGCAGGGAAGCTCGGGTGTAAGCCCTCTAATACTCCTATTGAGCAGAATCACAAGATAGGCTTTGAAGAGGAGAGTCCTCCAGTTGATAAAGGACAATATCAACGGCTAGTTGGAAAATTGATATATCTGACTCATACTAGGCCAGACCTAGCTTATGTTGTTAGTGTTGTCAGTCAGTTTATGCACGATCCAAAGGAGAAACACATGCAGGCAGTAGAGAGAATTCTTCAGTATCTTAAAGCTACTCCTGGTAAAGGATTGTTATTCCGACGTGATGGTAATCTCTCTTTAGAAGTCTACACTGATGCTGATTATGCTGGATCCGTGACTGACCGTCGTTCTACCACTGGTTATTGCATGTTTCTTTGCGGTAACTTGGTGACATGGAGAAGTAAGAAACAAGATGTGGTTGCCAGATCAAGTGCAGAAGCTGAATTTCGAGCTATGGCTCAAGGCATTTGTGAGTTACTGTGGCTGAAAATTGTACTTGATGATCTCAAAATAAAATGTGAGGGACCTATGAAGCTGCTATGTGATAATAAGTCCGCTATTTGTATAGCTCATAATCCAGTTCAACATGATCGGACTAAACATATTGAGGTCGACCGTCATTTCATCAAAGAGAAACTTGATAGCGGGTTGATTACCACTCCATACATTCCCACTGGGCGTCAATTAGCTGATCTATTGACAAAGGGACTTCCTTCAGACAGATTTCAAGAACTTATTAGCAAGCTGGGAATGATAAATATCTATTCCTCAGCTTGAGGGGGAGTGTTGTAAATATTAGGTCTTTTATTATTATTAATATTTGTTGTATTGGGCCAAGCCCATTAGGTCAAGAATTAGGTTTTTTAGTCTCTATAAATAGAGACCTCTTTGTATCAGATTAATACACAATTCAATAATATTTCAAATACCCTTTTCTTTCAAGTCCAACACACACCTTTACAAAGGCTTCGGGCCTAGGCTTGTTCCACATTGCATAATAACGATTTAAGGTGTGAGTGCAACCTTGAGCATCCAGAATGGTCACTTTATGTTTTTCTACAAATTCAAAGGTAAACCATTAGACTTGGGCTAAGAGAACTAAAAGCCAAAAGGTTTATATTCAAGGATCAGCCCATCATAGATAATACTGTACAAAGTTCAACAGTTGAGTTCAAAGTTGTGAGAAGAAATACCTGAATTCCAAAACTCATACTCTTTTTGTAATGCAGGCAGACACCTTTTAACCAAATCGATATCACCAGTGCAACTGTATATCTCATAAATCATAGCACTTAAAAGGGGAGGCTGGCTGTAAAATCATAGTCAATGTTTTAGTTTCCTTTTCCGTTTGTCAGATCAAGAATTATGATAAGAATTATTTAATTTCAAAAGGTGAAGATGTATATGAGAATGGTGTGATGTCATTGTCAAGTTAAAATGACCAGTGTAAAAGTCATGCTACAATATATCCCGTTTGAAATTTATTTGTCAAGTCATTCAAAGATCAGAATTTAGAAATTAACATTTCCCCTACACAAAAAAAGTCTCGAAGCATGTGAGAATTGGTATGCAAATAACTGCTAAGCATAAAAGAGTTCAAGTTCAGACATAAAACACTAGTACAAAATATGATGACTTAGGAAGTTCAATAATGTATCTGGAAATTAATTCCACATTATACTTCTCGACATAAAACAGCTCCAATGAGACCTGAACAAGTTGAATAGGGGTGAGGAAATTTTTATAGGCAGCTTTATCCTTGCGTTTTTGTAAAGAGGCTATTTAGTGGACTCAACCTGTGACCTTCTAATTACAGAATTTATGAGATGGGGGGTTGAGGAAGCCAATAGAAATGTCAAATCCACACAAATAATTCAAATACTCTTGCCTTACAATCCAGAAAGGTAAAAGGCACCAAGAAATAGCACAACGGCAACAACCATGAACAGAAAAGTGAGTACCTCCTGTTGGTGTAGTAAACTCTAGCACCATTAGGCATAAATCCATATTCTTCAATTAGAGAAATGAGATTAATAACAATTCCTGTAGCAGTCTTATACATCTTACTCACTAGCAAGCCCCTAAAGCCAAAACAAAAACAATATCAACTGACCCGTTAAGTTATTATGACCCTAAACTGGTAAATAACAATTACAAGATAGAAAGTAAAGAGAAAGAAACAAACACAAACCTAATTACCCAGTAGGAATCCCAGTAATAGAGCTCACGAAAGCGTGATCCGGGAATGATGAAAGGAGATGGGACAGGAAGCAGAGTATGCAAATGAGGTTCCCTTTTGACCCCATTACACATTTTTCTACTCAAATTATTCCAAAGAGAATGCACCTTCAATGCCCATTCCCTCACCTCAGGGTGTTCCACCTTTGCCAAAAAACCTTCTGGTTCTTCAACAAAATCTTCTGCCTCCAAAGGCTCCATGTCATCCCCTGCTCTTTCAAAGTACTCTTCTATGAAACATGTCAACTCCTCAACCGACACTTTCCCGTCACCACTCCTACCAAGTTTATCAAATGCTTCTTCTGTCACACACAAATCCAACTTCAATGGCATGTCAACGTACGTCTTAGGATCCACCCCTAAGCCAAAGGTGTTGAATGCTGCTTCTTGTAGACGCTCAAGAAAGGAAACTAGAGGTGTTGAATCCAAATCCATGTGCAACACAGAGTACGATCCTGTTCCTGTGGCTGTGACAACTATAATAATGATTGTGAGAAGTTGAACCAGCATAGGAAGGTATCAAGTTGGAGATTGAGATTGAAAGAGAAGAAGTTCACAACCTTGAAGCCAGTGGCGGACCCACTTGCGGGCAAATGCCGGCAAGTGCTGTCATAAAAAAATTTATTTCATTTTTTTTTTTGTTCAGGTCTTTATTTGTCTTTTAGTTCAATATATATATTAGGAAAAAATATCATTTTAAGTTTCTAGCAAAAAAACATAATTCTCATTTTAATTCCTTACAAAAAAAAAAAAATAGTCTCGAGGTCCCTAAAAAATTTAAAGTGAATCAATTTAGTTAAAATCGTGGTCTCTCACAAATTCAAAAAAGACCTATATTAGTCCCTCAAAAACACCAAAATCAGTCCACTTTGAATTTCATAGGAACCAGATGACTAATTTTTTTTTATAATGGAATAAAGTGTGGACCGAATTTTTTGTTAGGGACGAAAAAAGATGTTTATTCTTATATTAGTTAGCAACGTACGGAGATGATTAAAACAACGTAGCAACGCAAATTGATTAGAAAGAAAACTTATTCTTCCTCCCCTGTCACGTACCCATTCTCATGCTCTCTTCATCCTTTGTTTCCTTTTTCATTTTTATAAAAAGAGAGGATTGATTGCAGGTCTGACATTCTCAAATAAGTTAATATCTAGAGACGAGGCTTTCACTGTGATTTTGCTTGCCTTATGTACTAGTAGTGTTGACTTTTTTATTCACCACTATAAAATAGAATGATGATGTATGGTAAGATTTATGGGGGAATAATTGGTCAAACTATTGCATGTAGCTTGTTATGGAAGTAACTAGATTATGAGCGGGTTTAAGCGTTGATTTAAACTTTCTTTACAAAAAAAATTCGGGAGTGCTGCCCCCGAACCCCACCAATAAATGTGCGGACATAAAATAATTTTCCTGGGTCCGCCACTGCTTGAAGCCAATGTTATCTCTTTCGAAAGAGAAAACGCAAGTTCACTTGTGTGTGAAGATGGAAAATCAAGCCATTTCAGAGAAGCTAATGTTATATGGTTTATAATAAGGGCCCGTTTGGGTACGCAGGGTTTTTTTGAGATTTCGAAAACTGAATTTTTTTAAATTTTTAATTTTTAGATATTATCTTAAACTGAATGTAAAAGTTATATGTCTAAAAATTGAGATTTTCGGATAAAAAAAAAATTTCTTCTCTACAAAATGCCCCTTAAGAGAAATGTGTTTCTTATGTTATATAAGACAATTTGTGGTCTTATGCAACACACACAAAAGTGAATAGGATCCACTTTTTTCTTTCTCTCTATTCATTAGAATGGGTTTTATCCACTTTTTTGTGTGGTGCATGAGACAATTTTCTCTTATGCAACATGAGAAAAATCAAACCCTTATAATAATTCACTTTAAATAGTCAAATCACTCGGTAGGAGGAAACTGTTCAAATTTGTATTAATAAAATCAATATAGTTTCTTTTCGGCTGATTTAGATGTTATTACTCTTGCCTTTTTATTTGCTAGAAAAGTCGAATCGTTGAACCTATCTTGATTAGAAGGAAATTATTAATATCATATTTGACTTAATAAAAAATTACGAAAAAATAATCGTTTTGAAATTAATTACAAAAATAATCGTAGGTCACGCCCATGTGGGGTGTGACCTACGAAAAAGACACGTCTGAGCATGACAAGGAGAGAGACACGCCCAACAAGGGCGTGACCTCCCTGGTCAGAGAAAAGCAACAACAAAAAATTAAGACGGTGATGGTGTTGTGACGACAAGGATGGAGGACATGGACATGCATTGGATTTGGATGTACCGCAAGATTTTTTCTTTCTCTTAGAAAACAAAGTGGAACAACTTCAATCAATCTTAGATTCCCTAAACAGAGGAAAAATGAAAGGAGATTTCTCCATTTCACTGCTTCTCTTCCCATCCCAAACTTTCACCAAACAGGGGCTAAGAAGATCCCTTTTTAATCTTCACATTGTGGGGCAAAAGGGTTGTAGATGGGAGCTCTTTTGTTCCTGGGTACATTAGCTTCCTTTAGATTATAGATAAGCTTACAAAACAAAAGGGGAAAAACAAGGTGAAAATGGCTTAAAAACTATTTCATCCATAACAATTCCAAACCTGATGAGACAAAGCAATTTTAATTCATTATCACATACTTTTGAGAATATTAATCATTTAAGATTTTCACCCTTAAATTTTAAGCAAGTAACAGACAATGCTTTAGTAGTGTTAATTATTCATCGCCCCCTTCTCCAACAGGAGGAGAAAGATGGGATAATCAAAGCCCCAGGTGGTTTCAGCCAAATGGTCTCTACTTTCTATCTTCTCCATTGCCGGCATGCCTTCTCCATCAGAAGCAATATTAAACAGCTTTTACTGTACAAACAACTTTTACTGAGCAATTTGTACAGATAAGACTATCAAGAGAGGTCACGCTCCATGTGGGCGTGTGTCTCTCTTAGGTCACACTTGGTGTCTCTCTCTTAGGTTACGTCCCACATAGGCGTGTTTCTCTTCTAGAACACGCCTCATGTGGACGTGTTTGAGTGCTATATTTTTGTAATTAATTTTAAAACAACTAATTTTTCGTAATTTTTTATTAAAAAAACAATAAATTAATTTTTTTGCCAAATATGCTGCTTTACTTACTTACTGGAGGCTCTGACATTCTAAACTATAACCTATTATTAGGGTCATGAGTCAGATATCAAATAATTTAATTGCTGTCATAATCTATGTTCGTGAATCGTGACTGTAGGCACTATTTTTTTAGTTGAACCCAGCCTTTCCTGGTCAAGTTGGTGTGAATAGGGCTATGAAAAGTGAAAACAGAGCAAATCAAACTATTTGCATTAAGTTAATAGGTTCGGGTCACTGTGTTTAATTTTTTTTTTTTTTATATATATAGATAGGAAATAAACGAAACAGACAAGCATCTCAACAACAGACCATTCTGGGGAGAGCAACCCCCATTTGGTCCCTCAAAATCAAACGACTCCACTCTAGAGGAGGATTATCAAGAATTTCCAACTCCCAAGCTTGATAGGTGGACTCAGTTATTTTTATTTTCTTATCCAAAACAAGCTTGGGTATTGAAAATGATTTCTTAGATGAAAAAGGAGCAAGAGCAAGAGATTTCTTTTCCTTTATATTAATTATTATTGAATGAATATGTTTCAGTTATAACCTTTGTAACTAAATCGTAATTATATTTTAATAAATTTTTTAAAAGACATCATATACCTAAGCAAAGTTTTTGTTTGTTATGTCATTTTATATATATGTATAATTGACATATCTTATACGAATATTATTTGTATATATAAAATAAAAGTATATTATTAATGGAATATATAAACATTAAATATTGTTGAATATCAAGAACAAAAAGATTTATAAGTAATCCGTGTGTCTTAACTACACAACGGAGAGTCTATTATATAACTCAAAAGAAAAAAAATACAAAGAGATATACATGATGTGGGACTTCTAAACTACTATTCTAAACTATTATTTACAACACTCCCCCTCAAGCTGGATCATATAAATTATATGCACCAAGCTTGTTACATAAGTGATCTATCCTAGGCCCTCTCAAAGACTTAGTGAAAACATCAGCTAATTGATCAGTTGAGTTAACAAAACTAGTGACTATATCTCCAGAGAGAACTTTTTCTCTAACAAAATGACAGTCTATCTCAATGTGTTTGGTTCTTTCATGAAACACTAGATTGGAAGCAATATGTAAAGCAGCTTGATTATCGCAAATGAGAGATGTTGTGCCAATGTCTCCAAATTTGAGTTCCTTCAATAGTTGTTTTAACCAGATAAGTTCACAGATGGTTGTGGCCATGGAGCGATATTCTGCTTCAGCACTTGATCTGGCAACTACACTTTGTTTATTGCTTTTCCAAGAAACCAAGTTACCTCCAAGGAATTCACAATACCCAGATGTGGATCTTCTATCACTGGGGGAACCTGCCCAATCAGCATCTGAGTATCCCTCAACTCTGGTATGACCTTTGTTTTTATATAGGAGACCTTTACCTGGAGCATTCTTGATGTACTTGAGGATACGAATCACTGCATTCCAATGATCTTCACAAGGAGAATTCAAGAACTGACTTACTACACTGACTGCAAATGAGATGTCTGGTCGAGTAACTGTCAGATAGTTCAGCTTCCCAACCAATCTTCTATACCTTTCTAGATCTGAAAATAGCTCCCCCTGATTTGGCATAAGCTTGACATTTGAATCCATGGGGGTATCGACAGGCTTAGCATTCAACAAAGTTGTCTCCTCTAGAATGTCCATAGCATATTTCCTCTGGGATATCACAATACCATCCTTGGATTGAGCCACTTCAATTCCCAAGAAATATCGTAGTCTTCCGAGATCCTTTGTCTGAAAATGATGATTGAGATGTTGTTTTAACTGAGTAATGCCTTGATGGTCATCACCTGTAATGACAATGTCATCAACATATACTACCAAATAAATAGATCCAGAGTCTGAGTGGCGATAAGAGACTGAGTGATCAGCCGCACTCCGAGTCATACTAAACTGCTGGACAATGGTGCTAAACCTCTCAAACCAAGCTCGTGGAGACTGTTTGAGACCATACAAAGATTTGCGGAGTCGACAAACTAGACTGGACTCCCCCTGAGCAACAAATCCAGGAGGTTAATCCATATAAACTTCTTCCGCAAGATCACAATTGAGGAAAGCATTTTTGACATCCAATTGATAAAGCGGCCAGTGACGAATAACAGCTATAGTAATAAAGAGGCGAACAAATGCCATTTTTGCCACAGGGGAAAATGTATCCCTATAATCTTCACAAAACACCTGAGTATATCCCTTGGCCACCAAACGTGCTTTGATACGATCCACCTGTCCATCAGGACCAACCTTGACAGTAAATATCCATCTACATCCAACAGCAGATTTTCCAGAGGGAAGAGGAACCAGATCCCAAGTACCTCTGCCATGAAGTGCACACATCTCGTCAATCATAGCCTGTCGCCATCCGGGATGGGATAATGCCTCACCTGTAGTCTTAGGAACAGATACAGAAGACAAAGAAGAAAGACAAGTAAAATGTGATGGAGAAATGCGATGATAACTCATATTTATTGAATACCTGGGTGGAGGACGAATATTACGAGTACCTTTTCGGAGAGCAATGGGCAGGTCAATGTCGGAGGGTGGGACCGAAACCGCAGGAGTTGATGACGGCAGATCTGAGTCCATAGGAACCTCATCAATGTCTTGGGGTATGGGTGGATGTGACCAACGATGATAAACCTGGAGAGGAGGATCTGGTGCTGGGACATATGGAGAAGTGACAGTAGGCGTTGGTGGTGTGGAATCTGGTGCAGGCGGTGGTGGTGTTGAATCTGGTGCCGGAACATATTGAATTGGAACAGAGGGTATAGGTAACTGAGTATCAACAGAGTCATCGGGAACGGAGGTGGAGCCAAAAAATGGCACAGACTCAAAGAAAGCAACATCCGCCGAGACAAAAGAGCGATGGAGACTGGGAGAGTAACATCGATAACCTTTTTGTGTCCGGGTGTAACCGAGGAACACACATTTGTGGGATTTGGAAAACAACTTGTCACGATTGGGACCGAGTTCATGGACAAAACAAGTAGAACCAAAAATATGAAGGGGTAAGGAATGTAAAGGCTGATGAGGAAACAAGATAGAGTACGGTACCTGGTTACCAAGGACAGAGGAGGGCATGCGATTAATGAGATAGCATGCGGTGAGAACAGCATCACCCCAAAAACTGGTAGGAACATTCCCATGAATTAAGAGTGTCCGAGCTGTTTCAATAAGATGACGATTTTTTCTTTCAGCAACCCCGTTTTGTTGGGGGGTATGTGCACATGATGTGTGGTGAAGAATGCCGTGAGATGCCATGAATGATTGAAATGGTTGAGACAGATACTCACGAGCATTATCACTACGAAAAGTGCGGATAGGGATACAAAATTGAGTAAGAATTTCATGATAAAACTTCTGAAATATGGAGAACAACTCAGAGCGGTTTTTCAGTAAAAATAACCAAGTGTTTCGAGAATAATCGTCAATAAAGGTAACAAAATATCTATAACCCCGAGTTGATTCAGTACGACTGGGTCCCCAAACATCAGAGTGAACCTAACTAAAAGTAGAGGAGGCACGACGATTGACTCTATTAGGAAAAGAACTGTGAGTATGTTTCCCGAATTGACATGATTCATATTGCAAAGTAGACAGCTTGGACAAACGTGGTACCATCTTCTAGAGCTTTGTAAGACTAGGATGACCCAACTGAGCGTGAATAATGAGTGGAGAATCTAATACAGAATGAGCATGAGAGGAGCTGGAGAGCAGGTAAAGGCCATTGGACTCAAATCCGCCGCCAATTGTCCTCCCCGAATTTTGATCCTGTAAAACAACAAAATTTTGGGTAAAAGAAATGAGACAATCAAGAGAACGTATTAAACGGCTAATGGAAAGGAGATTAAAGGGTGAACCAGGGACATAGAGCACATTATCAATAGTAATGAAGGGAAAGATATGTACTGTTCCAATCTCATGAGACTGAACCTGGGAACCATTAGCCATAGTGACAACAGGCAAATAACCAGAGGTAGAAAGAGAGGAAAACAAAGATTTATTACCGGAAATATGATCAGAGGAACCAGAATCAAGAACCCAATGACTAAATGATGAACTTTGAGTGAAACCAGCAACGCTATTACCTGTATGCATAACAGTAGCAGTGGAACCAGTGATCGTGAACCGAGAAATATCTTGAGGAAGGATAAATGAGCTAGAATCAGCCATGGATCAAGAATAATTCGCTGAAACAAAGATGTCGTGAACAGTAATGGAAAGAGGAGAAATGCTTCAGTCGGAATTTAGGAGCGGGCCTTGACGGAAAGAACCGCCTCTTTGTGACGATCACAACTGTGGGTGGCTCGCCGGAAAAGTGCCTAAAAAGTGATCGGTGGTGGCGGTCAACGGCGGTCAAATGGTGGTCCACGACGCTGGCAACCTCTGATGACGGTGGGTCTTGCGGCGTTGGGTAGATCGGCTTCTTCTGAGTCCGTTGATGTACTTTTTGATCAAAACGGGGGCCGAAAATTTTTTCCGGTGGAGGACGGTGGTGGCAGACGGTGGCCGGAAACTGACGATGGTGACAGTTTCCGAGAAGATTTTTACTCGGTAGATAGTGGGTCTACCGGAAAGATGCGGATCTTGTTAGGCTCTAGATACCATGTTGAATATCAAGAACAAAAAGATTTATAAGTAATCTGTGTGTCTTAACTACACAGCGGAGAGTCTATTATATAACTCAAAAGAAAGAAAATACAAAGAGATATACATGATGTGGGACTTCTATACTACTATTCTAAACTATTATTTACAACAAATACAATTATAACATTATAATAAAATTTTGACACACATATGAATGTGGGTTAACCTGAACACGAAAAACTCACATGGCGTTCTTGTTATATCAATGGGTCGTATTGTGAATTATCATCCCCAACTAATTTCATGAAGTTCGAGTTAATTGTTCAGGTCACTGAGTTATTATTATTTCATTGCAAAACAAGCTTGAGTATGTTGAAACAATCTTGGTTATAACCTTAATATAATTAATTTGAACGATAATAATGGTTGGTATTGCTCCAACAATAGACATGTTGGAATCAATTTTGAATTCTTGACATTATTTCTGTATTTTGAGCATAATTAGAGTCATATATATATGCAATTGAATAATTATTATCTTATAGGAAAGTTAAGACGTCTTCTCAGCCCTTATTGTAAATCTTTATATATGTCATAAAATAAATATATCTTATATATATAGTGATCTGGAATAATATAAGACTCACATTCAAAGCCTTCTACCTTAAGAAAGTACTAAGTCAACAAAAGTTGTAATATTAATTAAATACCATATCTTAGCAAGTTGTTTATGCAACTTCACCGGGCTTTTTGACCCTTATAACCCTTAATTAATAATTAATTACCAATTTGACCTTCATTTGAAATTAATTCAAAAATTTAACCCCCTCAAAAAACATAACATCAATCTGTCCCTGTTTGACCGTTGACCACCAAGCCTACCCGGGTACACCCCTCCCTACTCGGGTATTTTTTGAAATATTTTTCCTACCCGGGTATGGAGGGGTGTACCCGGGTATAGTTCTTGAATCTGGGAAAATGGTTGAATTATTTACCCAGGTAGGGAGGGGTGTACCCGGATAAATATCGACCAGAAATCCCAATATCAATGGGTTTCGACCATTGTTGCTAAGTTTAGGTTTTGTGCCCCTATATCTCTCTCCCTTGATCTCTCTATTCCGAAACATCACACATATATTTCATTTCATCATTTTAGAAAACTTAATCTTGGTAAGACATTGGGATTACACCTCCACACTCCCGTTTTGTGCTAAAAAATCCGATCTAACCTCCAAACCTAAAACCTAGATCTAATTTGCGTGTGAAAGATGAGTTCAAGCCCAAACATGGTTCCTATAGTTATTTACTACAATGGAAGGCATTTTGAAGGTCCAAACGGTGTCAGATTTGAAGGAAAAACAAAAACGATGAAAATCAAACTGGCCACTACATGCAATGAATTGAAGGAGAGAATTCTCCAAAAATTGGGGTTAGAAGGCATACAATCCATCCACCGCATGATTGCCAGGTTAGAGAGTGTAGTGGATATGGATACAATATACTACATTAGTAACGATATCAATGATGATGAAGATGTGGAGTTCGTAACAGATGCGTTTGTTGGATGGAAAGTATTAAAATATATTGAGATATATGTTGAAGTTGATGCTGGTCAGTCTTCATCTTTACCAGTGCATACAACCACTACTACACACTGTACTGGTCAAGAAGATACAGTTGTACGATCTTTCGCACCTCCTCACGTAGCATTGGATGAGGATGAAGATGAGGAGTATGTGGATAGCGAAGATGAGGGAGAACCTGAAAGTGCTATCCCATAAGGTGATTCGTCAGACACTGATGTGGAGGGAAATTTTGACGCTGACACGAGGGCGGTAAGTCTGGGTACCCCAGCCTTGTCACCACTTCATGTTGACCCAGTCAGTAGTGGTAAGTTATTAATTTTGGACATTTGGTTTAGACAATTTATTATTTGTGGTGGTATTCATTCAGACAAATGAGAGTTGATCTTTAGATGCAGGGACTGCGGTGGAGCCTTTCTGGAATGAAAGCCAACATTATTCATTCATTAATTGGGCGCACCCTAATGACGAGTTGGAGATCCTATATGGGGATGATGACTTGCACGAAGGTTGGAAGTTAGGAGATCCGTTATTTGTGCAACAAGAATTTGGCTCTAAACCTGAAATGCAACATGCTGTTAGAATACATTGTATGAAGGGGCGCAGGACAACCATAGTCGAAAAAAGCGACGAGTCAAGATTTGTTATAAAGTGTAAAAACCATGCTGAGGGTTGTTCCTGGTATATGAGGGCAATCAAGCCGAATAAGGGAGCTAATTGGATGGTCCGTAAATGGGGTCAAGATCACACATGCTTCAATCAGGGCCTATCACAGGATCATCGACAGTTGGATTCAGATTTCATTTGTGCGGCTATAATGAGTATGTATTCTACGGTGTACTTAATTAAGCTTCTTATTGAATGCATGATAATATGGTTTTTTTTTTTTTACAAATATGTTAAAGGAAGATTCATCTACAAAACCAGTTTTGATACAAGAGAGAATACAAGGAATGTATGGATACAACATAACGTACAGGAAGGCCTGGAAGGCAAAAATGAAGGTCATTGTTAAGTTGTATGGTGACTGGGAGAAGTCATACGGTTTCTTGCCCAATTGGCTGACGTATATGACGCAGGTGAATGTGAGTTCTGTGTTCAAGCTTGATACAAATCAATGTTTTAACCTGTGAAACACGGACTCGCCTTTTGTGGGGAAAAATGCGTGTCCGGCACGTGTCCGACACGAACACGTTCGGACACGCGTCTGACACATGGTTGACTTTTTAGGACACGTTGACTAGTGGGACACGCGAATTTGACCGTATCCGACACGCGGTCAACGTATGTGGACACGTTTTGGGACACGTTTTGCATTTTTTTTGTAAAAAAAAATAAAATTACAATTAAAAAATACAAAATATTTAATAAAAATCAGAAAGTCTGGAAGTGGAACCCTATTCTCCGATCCTCTCTCGTGCTGTGGAGGCTTTCTTCTCTTCTTTGTTGTCGGTGGTTGGTTGGTCGCCTGCATCTCCGGTCGTCTGCATCTCTGGCTCAGCCCGCCAAGAAGCTCCTCATCAAGCTCCACAAAGGTACCCCATTCATTCTATGGTGCCTCTTTTCTTACTGTCTTCAGCTTCTGCGGATTCTGAATCAAAATCAAACTTGAGACTTTTTTTATACTATGATGGTTGCCTTCCCTGGCTATTTGAATTGATGGGTTTTTGTTTATTTATTACAAATAAAAAGAAAAAGGACTTGTAATGAGATCGGTTCGAATGGTATGTGAAAGAGGGACTTTTATTTTTCACTTCTAAAAAGACTAAGAGTTTCATGTCAGAATCATAGCAAAATATTGAACTTTCACTTTTATATATAGTTTTTCCAAATTAATAGCATAATCATTTATACGTTTTTCACTCTAAAACACCGTTTCATACATTTACTTTGTTTTTATATAGATTTAGCAGAACCATTTCCTAATGCCATTTTAAACAAGAGACACTGAAGTTGTGATCCTAATCAAGTTAAATCCCTAACTTGGCTTTTTCAACCAACTTAATTTAGAACAATTCGAACAATGTTGGCTTTTTATTTGTGATATAAAAAGAAAAGGAAAAACTCCCACGGGTTCTGTTGTAAATCAAAGCACAACTGATTTTACTATGCTTGGATCTTTTTGGTTGTAAGAAACATTTAGACCATGACAGTACATAGTTGCTTAGGCTTTACAAAGCAATGAATAGGGTTGGTAAATTTGAACCACTCGACCTTTGCCTGTCCTTTTTGGAGTGGGTTAGTTTGCTGACATTTCTTGAACTTTACTAACAACTGTTGATTTTTTTATAACCATTGACTAATGAATCTTTTCATATGCATGACTCATTGGTATTATTACATTACCTTCTTCTTGCATTTACTTGCTTTAGTTATGAATTTTTTATCCTTACTTCTGAACAGAACAAGGGTATAGGATGGTTTCATCAGAAAGAAAAAGAAGGGATACAAGGGACAAAAAAAAAGTTGTAGAAATGCAGAAATGGTTCATACTATCTTTTTGATATTTTTTTTTGTGTGTGGCAGGGAGTGTACATAGGAGCCTAGTTTGATTGGTTGCAATTGAGTTGTAATTAGTTGTATCAAAACCCGTTGGGATGTTCTAAGTAAAATAATTAGTTGTTAAACTTGCAATTGAGTGTACATAAGTAAAATAATTTTTCTATTTTTTTACACTCTACACTCTTGGGATGTTCTATTTTTTTTAATATTTATGTTATGAAATTTAAATATTTGATTGGTTATATGACTTATTATAGACTCTTATATGTATTAAATATAATAATATATTAAAAATTTTATTTAATATCAAAACGTGTCCTAACGTGTCCAAATATGACATTTTTTAGAATTAATGTGTCGGCGTGTCGTGTCGTGTCCTGTGTCCGTGTCCGTGCATCATAGGTTTTAACGAACGTCGGGTTTATACAGACAAGGCCATATTTCACAGGGTTTTTTGGACATTTCACCAATGCATTGAAGCATTCAAATACTGCAAGCCTATAATTCAAATTGACAGCACTCATCTGTATGGAAAGTATAGAGGAACTCTCTTGATTGCAACACTCAGGATGGAGATGGATATCTGCTCCCTATTGCCTTTGTTGTTGTTCCTCTAGGTGAGAGGTTGGAAGATTGGTCCTGGTTTCTTAGCCTTTTACGATTCCATGTCACACATAGGCACGGTATTTGTCTAATCTCCGATCGTCATCGAAGCATCATAAGGGCGGTGAAAGATCACGCTGGGTGGCAGCCTCCATATGCTCATCATGTATTTTGTCTACGTCACATCGGAAGCAACTTCAATACCCGCTTTAGGAATGTGGAATTGAAGAAAACGTTGATGAAATTAGGTACTGTACGGTTTAATTACTCATGTTTATGTTTTTAAATCGTAATTAACCAATTGTATATGTGATGATTGATCTACAGGGTACACATGTTCAAAGATAAACTTCGACATTAGATACAAGGAATTTATTGACAACAATCCTGAAGTTGCTTCATGGTTGGATGCTATTCCGAAAGAGCAATGGTGCATATCGTATGATGAGGCAGGACGTAGGTTTGGTCATATGACAACCAACCTATCTAAGTGTGTGAATAAGGTGCTTCGTGGAGCACGTAATCTGCCGATAACTGCATTGGTGAAGATGACATTCAGTAGACTCGTTGAGTATTTCGTCAAGAGACGTGAAGCAATTGAAAAAGATATCTCACAAGGATGGATAATTTCAAAGAAGGTTGAGGCAGCTTTGTAAAAAAATGATGAATTGGTCGGCACTTATCGTGTAAGGATATATGATAGTGAGCTGTTATTGTTTGAGGTTGAGGATGCCTACAATCAATCTACACACGAGGTTGGTGACATTATGAGAGTGGACTTAATCAATCGTACATGTCAGTGTGGTAGGTTTACAGCAATGAGTTATCTGTGCAGCCATGTATTAGCAGTTTGCAAGGCAGCCAAGTTAAACCATTATGATTATGTGGATCAAATTTTCAAAATCCCAACCATTGCTAAAGTATATGCTGCACACTGGTTTCCTATTGGCAATGAATTGTTGATTCCACATGTTATTGGACCTATTGTAATTCCGGATGCAAGGTTGGTACGTGCAAAAGGAAGACCAAAGTCATCAAGGATTTAGAATGAGATGGATTGGGTTGAGTCTCAACCCTCGAGCAGTCAGAGCAGATGTAAGCATTGCAAGCAAGTTGGACATAACATTCGTACATGTCCTTTGAGGCTAAGACAAGCGTGATTATGTTTCCATGTTGTACTTTGTTTTGTAATGACATACGGTTTACGTATTGTCTTTTCCTATTGACTTGTATTGTTGTGTATTGTTTATGGTACCATAAACCCTATCTTGTATTATTTATATATTGTGTTGCATAACATACATTGTAGACAACCTTTATGTTAAGCATTCAACTCGTTTCGTATTACACAAAATCTGAATGTATATCATACCCATTTACCCTGTCCCCGAGTCAGTTAAGGTTATGGTATACCATAACAATAAAAAAAATACACAAAAACCGGGTGGACCAGCTGCTGTTGCTGCAAAACCAACTGGTCTACCCGGGTAACATGTAATGGTATACCCGGGTAGCCCATACCCGGGCACACCAGTACGTGTTACCCGGGCACACCAGTACGTGTTACCCGGGTAGACCAGTTGGTTTTGTTGCATCAGCAGCTGGTCCACCTGGTTTTTGTGTAGTTTTTTGAGTGATTTCGAAGGTGAACATATAATATGACTTGGGGGTGGATTCAGTTCGTAAATATGGGATGCCGGGGGCACAATGCGAGCTAAACTTATTCCAAATTTGCGAAATATCAAAATGAACATTCAAACCATTTCAAAGACACAATTGAACATTTAAACCATTGAACATCGAACTACAAGTACATATTTCAAAATGTAGGTAAATAACCTAATTGTACCAAAATAAGTCATGAAATACACCCAAAATGGGCTGCCTAAACCCAATACACCCTGTTAGTTTACCAAAATACATCCACTACTGGCTAAACCTATCATATGAAACCCTATCTACTGGTTGTCTCCATCATATAGGGTTGTTCCTGTGACACCATCAAAATCAAACCCCAGTAGCTCTGTCCATATAGGAGCAGTCATGATGATATCAATCCTGCAGACACGGGAAGTCAGCTCGCCATGCGCATAGCCAAGGTTCTTGTAGAAGGCTCTCACCATCACCTCCGAGTATGGGCACCGCATCTCCGCAAGCACAATTAAATGTGTCTCCTCAAGTAGCGGCACAATGTCAAAACGCTCCAAGTTGAAGAAGGCCGAATCCAGTGATTTCGACTCGCAAATCTTCCTACTCATGAAATACTTCACAAATGTCTCGTGGGCAGCTATGTCATCATCAAACAAATAACCGAACGTCAAGTCCGGAGCCTGACTCACACCAGCCTGCGGCTGAGAGGATGACGACCTATCGTGTCGACGCTTGCTTCTTCGCTCATTTTCCCCCATCAGCAGCTTTGAAACGCGTCTAGCACTCATTGCGTCACACAATTAAACTGAAAAAAAAGCCAAAATCAGAAACATACAGGTTGGGATTAGGGTTAGCGTAAGGGTATCACATACAAATTGATAAAATTATTCGGTCAGAATCAAATGATATAAACGAAAATAAAAGGAATTCATAAGATTTCAAATGAGGGAGGGATATATTTCATCAATCAGAACAAAATTGATAAAAACGAAAAAAAGGAACCTTGGATCGATTTCAATCGGTAGAAGGCAGAGAGGTTCACACGTCTGCGAACTGATGATCAGAAACAAGATGAATTTGTGCAAGATTATGCCTGAAAATCGCGCAACCGACACACCTCCAGCAGCTCTACTCGGGTACCCCTTTGTGGGTTTTCCAAATGGGGGCTGCTGGGTTATAAAAAACCCTACCGTCGATATTTACCCAGGTACACCCCTCCCTATCCGGGTAAATAATTCAACCATTTTCTCAGATTCAAGAACTATACCCGGGTACACCCCTCCATACCCGGGTAGGAAAAATATTTCAAAAAAATACCCGGGTAGGGAGGGGTGTACCCGGGGAGGCTTGGTGGTCAACGGTCAAACATGGGCAGATTGGTGTTATGTTTTTTGAGGGGGTTAAATTTTCGAATTAGTTTCAAATGAAGGTCAAATTGGCAATTAATTATTAATTAAGGGTTATAAGGGTCAAAAAGCCAACTTCACCGCCATGCAAACTTTATCTTCAAGACATTTATGCATCAAGCTTATCACAAGCCACCCACAAGGACTACTAATGAAGACAACTTATCGTCTCACAACTTGCAACCAACTTGGGAAGCATATCTCCACAAAGCTGCTCTTATCCTCACCAAGTTGGAATCTCCATACTATAAATAAATGTGTTAATCACAAGACACACATCTTTTTCTACATAAATAAATCTACTTGAATCAAACTTGACTTGAGCTTTGAAGTGTCTTGCAGATATACCTCTCACCTTGTTTCGGTGAAGACTAACATTTTTATTTAAGATAAAATAATAAAAATTACTGAATAAATTTTATTATTATTATTTTTTAAAATAAAGCTGCTAATGTACACATTTTTAATTAAAGTATGAAAATTTAAATATATCCGGTCAAAATAGGGTGTTCACAATAATATAATAACACAAAATTATACTAATAACTAAATTATAAGATATATAATTAGATAGATCGACACATAAAAATTCAAATTTTTTAATTTAATAATATTATGTAAGAGAATAGTATTTAAAGAATACTTTTTAATTGTTTTAATTTTATTCTATACTAATTTATGGAGAATATATAAAATAAAGTATATATTTTTATAATGTAATAACACATAATCCAATATAATTACTATTTTTTAAAAGATTAAAAAATAAATATAGCTAAAAAGTTAAAAAAAAAATTAGTAGTCAAGAATGTATTAAAAGATTAAATAAAAAGTGAAGAAAGAAAAAGAAGCTATGAATAAAAATAAGTACATAATCAAAATTTAATAGATATGACATATGATAATTTTAATAGAATAATTTGTATGTTATGTTGCACCTATAAATAGATACATAAATTCTCTTTTTTATTATTGTACATTGATTTAACTATTATTTCTAATTATTTAAAGCGGACTTTAATATTCTATCTTTTTTGAATTGTAGAATTGTAAATTATTATATATATCATGAAATAATTACATCTTATATCGTGATATAATAAAATTGACTTTTATTGTTGCTCTTGTCTTCCTCAAAAGTAAGATCATCAGGCAGAGTAGTTGGGTTGTCGATTGTCAACGCATCTGTTAATGTTGAAAATAAGCCGACTTTAATTCGTCATTTTAGGGAGCTAATTGACCATTTTATGGAGTTATAGGTATGGTGAAAGCGGACTATGTTGTTGAGATCAGGGGTGTTCAAAATATTCAAAAGAACCAAACCAATTCATAATCAAACTGTTCCATATTTAAAAAACCGGTTATTTTTAAAAATCAATTTCATATGAAACTATATTTTACTTTATAAACCGGTTATTTACCAAACCATAAAAATAAGTAGTTATCTATAACTAAACTGCTTTATAATTAAAGAACAAATATTTCCATGATTCGAACAGAAGTTTCTACATGATTCGAACATTAACCAAATCATCACCAACATGATGAAATCACGAGAATGCACGTCTAATGTCTAATATTTCCATGATTTAAGTGAAGCATTGATGAAATTTAAATGTTGCCTTTTCTTTCAAGGGTTTGAAAAACAAACTTGATACAGTGATCTCAGACGATTCTTTACATAGATTCGGAATTTGAAATTCAAGATTGAGATTTGGTAGCGCAAAAATGAATTGACGGGAGAATGATCCCCAAACTGGCATATAAGTAATCATAACGATTCTTGATGAAATTGAAGGTATATCAACAGAAACGCGGAAGCGCATCGTACCGATGTGATGAGAAATGAAGAACACCGCTTTGATTACCTGGAATGAAGCAACGAGCGTGAAAAATTCTCACGTTCAGTTCTCCTCCTCAAGCCTCACGATCTGCAGCAATGCACCACGAACGGTCGCAATTCCGCTCTACGGTTGATCTTCCAGGCTATGACTCAAGGGGATCAGGGAGTCGTGTGGGCAATCGTTCAGATGATGAACATCTGCCTCTTTGGTCTGTTTCTGATGTTTGTAACCCTAGGAGGCACTAGAGAGAAAAGAGAGTTTATATACTCTGCCCAATCCAAGACTAACCCTAAGCTTCATGGGTTGAAATTAGTCTTTTGGGCTCATTCTCACTAAAGCTATTGGGCTTAAGTGAAAAGAGCATATTAAACCCAACAATCTTCCACTTGCTCTTTTGGACACAAACTTGAGTTCATAAACTCAAGACTATGTAGCCCATAAGCCATCATCATCTGATTATACAACCCGTCCCTTGTCTCAAGCTAGCCTGGGGATCTACCATCTGTTATTAATCAAAGCTCCTGATAATCAACGAATGATTATCTAATTCGGTGCTACTCCACTAAAAGGCCGAACTTGAACTCCAAGATTAACAACACTTATAACATGAATATGCATCGCCCCTTTGTAGAATGTCTATAATTGATTGACAAGTTTTCTGTAACTCAATCAATTATTTATTCCCTTGACTATGATAGTTTCTCTAATGGATTAGATGCACTTGCCAGTGTCTTTAATATCCAAGTACCGAAACATATCAAGGGGACATATCCTACAAATTCCATGTTGTTTATCTCATAAATATCGATAATCAAATAATCTCACTCCCAAAATACCGAGTTTTTGGCCGTCAATAGATCGAACCTTACCCGTTGGTAAATCAAAGAATGAAAACTATTTGATTACCTATTTATAATAAACTCAGGATTAAGAGCAATCACATAACTATAGTTAACTGGAGATTTGATACCTTATGACAGAAAAACAACCTTAATCAAATCTCTCCTTGATCCTTTCAATGTGAATGTTAATTCACACCAATATTTTACAATGATTCGGACAAAATCATTTCATAAAATATTGTAGCCTGAATAAAGTGCCCAACTTTATTTAACGGCTGTGACTCCATTCATCAATTGTGAGAACATCATGTCCTCCATGAACGTATCCATATGATCATATACTCCACAATTTGATCCGGACCTTTATGTTTGTAAATAGTGCGCAAAATAAATAAATAAACCTTATTTATGAAATTCAGAAAATTATTTTATTGTTTCATCGTCTTACTCCAAGAGCACAATGAAACCAATAACTCCCACTTGCTTAATGCAAGTCTGGGATCCTCCTAAGACCCAAAGAAGTAACATGCCTCTCGAACACAAGTTCAGGAAAACTCTTAGTAACTGGGTCTGCAAGATCTACCTCTAATGCTATCTGAGTTTAGTGAAAAACTCATAGCTCGAGGTTGATTTTCTTGAGTCAATATCCACTTGAAATAACTGAATTTTTGAAAACTCATCTTTTCAAGACTCCCACTAGAATATACCAGCATATAATCTCTCATTCTCCAAAGATACTTGAGTACATGCTTAACAATAATCTAGTATTCCTCTAGGTTCAAAATGGTACTATCCCACTACTCCCACTGCGTGACAGATGTCTGGTTTAACGCCCAACATGATATGCGTGAGTCTACCTTTGCCAAAGCATAAGATATCTTGCTCATGCATTCTTCCTTCTTAGAAGTCTTTGGTCACTCCTTAGGAAAATGAGTTCCACATCTGAGAATTATAATTCTTCTCTTAGAATTCTCATGTTGAATTTTGGCAAGAGTTTTGTCAATGTAAGTAGCCTGAGGTGATGCCAACAACTTATTCTTCCGGCCTCATAAGAGTTTTATACCAAGAATATAATTGGCTTCCCCAGTACTTCCATACCAAAACACTAACTTAGCCAACTCTTTATGCTTGATATTACCTCCACATTGTTTCTAATAAGGAGCATATCATCTACATAAAGTACCAGAAAATCTACTGTCTTCCGTTGTATCCTTTACATACAAATACACATCATTCATCAAGGTTCTCTCAAAATCAAAATTTTGATAACCTGATCAAAACTGATGTTTCAAGACCTGGATGCTTGCTTAAGTCTAAGAAATAGACTTTCACAACTTGCATACCGTGTGTTCCTACTCATTTGCTATAAACCCTTTTGGTTGTTGTATGTAGATATCCTGACATCCAACTCCCAAAATGAAATCTCATAATTGAGACTTATAGCAACTAAGAGAATCTGGATAGACTCAAGCATGGCGTCTGGCAAAAAATGCCTCCAAGCTAGCTTTGAAGGTTTTCACCTTTCTGTCCATCCTCTCTTTGCCTTTTATGTCCACATGCACCTTGTGGGTTTTACCCCTCTTGGTGTCTTTACTGGGACCGAACGGAGTTGAAATACAAGTATTTCATCTCATTGTTCATAGCCTGAGCAACACTTGATCAACAACATCTTCTAGTGCATTATCGTAACTAGTAGGATCAATATCACTCAACAAGAGACAACTTGAGAGTTAACAAGGTTCTCTCCCACTACGAATGTACTGCACTAAACCTTGTGTATTTATAGGTAAAACAAAGAGTGGGTCAAATGATGCATCTTTAATTTCTTGAGGATCTGCTTATCCTTGATATTGTTCCTTTACATGTGATACTAATATTTCATGTTTCATTTATATTATCATGTTGAATTTCTCTTATTTGTTCACTTAGAGATATATATATCCCCTCTTGAACAATCAAGGGAACAGTGGATGAAGCTTCTAGAGATTCTGGAAATTCTTGATCTGAGATAAATCTCATCAAGAATAACCTAACTTAAGAGCTTATAATTTCTTATCTAGTCCTCCTTTAAGAAAATCATGTGAGTGCTCACTTAGATTATCTTGTCCTTAATACTAAATAAGAAATCATCCCTAGTTCTCTTAGGGTAGCCAAAAGATATGCACTATTCCATACAAGTTTCCATATAATTTTAGTGTTGTTGTTGGACGTGTGTCGTAGCACCCTAAATCCGAATATGGTTTGATCTGGGCTTGCACCCTTTCCATAATTCTTTAGGTGTCTTTACAACAAACTTTGACGGAACCAAGTTAAGAAGGTACATTTCCTTCTCTTAGGCATCTCCCTTGAACAACATTGGCAAAGATGAATAACTGAACATGATCTTCACCAAGTCTAGAAATGTTTGATTTTTGCATACTGCAACTTCATTCAACTAACGCGTTCTTAGAGTTGACAGTTACGAAAACTACCCCTTCTTAAAATCAGGTAAGACCTGAACTTACCAGACAGGTAGCCAACACTTTAGTTAGACTAAAGTGTTTTGATTTGAACACATACATGCTTTTCTGTCTCAGACTTAAACCTCTTGGAAATTTCCAAAAGGTTTAGACTTATGGCGCACTTGGTTCATCTGTCCAAATCTAGAGTAAACATTCATTTAATGAAGTATTCATCACCTCTTCTGGTCTGAACGCTAATTGGTCCACATACATTAGTATGTACTAGTTCAAGTTGAATAGTTGCGCAAACCTTTTTGGCCCTTGTAGGATTGCTTGGCCATTTTACCTTCCAAATAGGACTAACACGTAGCTGTTAGTTAAAAGATTCTTGAACTTTCAGTCCCTCTTTTAACTAAAACATGTTTCCTACTTGAGATAATGTGACTCAATCACAAATGCCAAAGTTATGTTTCATTTGAAACTTTTATTTCTTTGGTGAATGTTCTTGTTCATCACCTTTTCCATTCAACGTAACAAATTTAAGAGGGTATAAGACATGGGTAATAAAGACTATTTAAACAATGTACCAGAACAAAACAAGACGAAGATGAACTTCGAAATGTAACTGAGGAATAAATTACACTGTCAAACCATGTTTTAACCAAAACAACTAACAAAAATTGAATTCCTCTTGAAATCTGGAACAAATAAATAGTCACCTAAAACCATAGTCTTATAAATAACTTGTCCTACTGCAAATGCAGACACAAGTTCCCATTTTCAAGCTTAAAATATCTATGTCAATTGCTGACAGGTATGCCATGTTTGAACTACTACAAAGACTAACAAACATAATCAGTGATTCCTGAATCAATAATTCATTCACTGATCAGGCCTTGATATGCCCATGTCTGGTTCTTTTCATCACCTCTGGGCAATTTTTCTTTCAGTATCCCTTCAGTCTGCACTTGAAGAACTTGCCTTTCGGCTTCTTCATAGCAACTGGTTTGACAACTGATAACCAAGTCATTTTGTTCTAGTTACCACCCTTGGGTTTCCCTTTGGATTTAACAAGACTCTTAGCAAAACTTGCACTGACTGCATTCTGTCTAACAGAGCTGCTAGACGCAGCAAACATGTCATTAAGAGTCTGAAGCATTTCTACTCCACTCTTAATCATGTACACTTGCTTCTGCAAGTATTTGGAAAGACTGGCAATAATATAGTAGCGAACTACCATATTTGCCCTTTCCCAATCTGAGAAATGCATCTTAGTTTCCTTAGACGCATCCTTTGCAGGTTGCTATGGCCCTCGCATTGTCAGGACAAATTTTAGCTTCCAAGTTTTAGAACAATATCAAAAATTTACTTTTCACTTATTCAAAGCTGGTACCATCTAGAGGTTTTCGACTCAAAATCATTTTTAAGATATTTTCTGAAAAACATATAAAGCACACAATTACAAACAAATAATGCAATAAACAAACGAAGTGCAAGTAGATTCTCATAACTACTCTTGTTTATTGTTAACAATCCTTCAGTTTTTCTTTAGAAGGCTTACGATGGGCAAGTCACTTGTAAAAACCAAAATTGTTATTTGGGCCTTCAGTGCCATTGCCAGAGCCTCGATGGGAGGGTTAACAATTTTACCAAAGTTGAATGTAATTAACCAGTGTTTAATTTCAAAATTATCCTTAGTGTCTAAGCATTGCCGACGATGGGCCGTACAATACTTTACTAAAATTTTGAAATTATTAAGAATTTAATCTAGTGAAATCTGATTATCCTTATCCGATGGGGCTTCAGCGATAACCATTTCCCTAACAAACCCACAAATGGAGCCCGCAGGTTTTAAAATTAATTAATTTTTAAAACCTTCACCCATTCAACATTTTTGTTTGAGAATTTTCATAAGCCCTGTCGAATTCATTGTTTAATTTCAAAATTATCTTTAATAACTTAGTATTGTCGACGATGGGCCGTACAATACTTTATTAAAATTTTGAAATTATTCAGGCCCAATAAAATCCAATCATGCTAATCTGTTGGAGCCTCATATGATTATTTTATTGATAGACCCACAATGTGCCTGGAGGTTAAATTAATTTCTTAATTTAAATCTCCTCCCATAATTGTTTAGGTCCAATCTAATAAAATCCAATCATGCTTATTCGATGGGACTTCACATGATTATTTTATTAATGGTCCTTATTATAATGCGCTTGAAAGTTAAATTAATTTCTTAATTTAAATCTCCTTCAATTCAACATAAGCAATATTTTCCAATTTCCAAGAATTATTTAATTGAGAGTATTCTTTGTTTGATTTCAAAAACTATGTAAGCAAGAGCGCCGATGAACGTGCATCACTTAGCTTATCCGAATTTTGAAATCATTAAGGTCCTAAAATCCGGTCATGATAGGCAGCATGTGCTTCACACAATCATGATACATAATTGTGGTATACAGCGTGTGTTTAACACATAACCATTTTAGTAGACCTACAAATTACTCACAAAATAAAAGAATTCTCTTAGGAAATTTTCTTACTAATTTTCTTGATTTTAAACTCCAAAAATAATCAATTTGATTATTCTAGATTTTACCAAAATCATAATAATTAAATTAATTTTCAAAATTAATATAACCATTAATCTAGATTTTGTTTCCAATATCATAATAATCATAATTTTATTTTACCGGAATATTTAAAATCAAAAACTACGCGCATAAACTATCATACTAGTCGGTAATGACATAATAGTAAATATGCACGTATGACATATGATCATGCAGCAATATGGCACCTTCCTATCCTATATGACATGTTATCACAAATATCATGTAAATCGCACATATAATTCATATCATTCAATAAAAGCATTAAATAATAAATCCTAATTACTTTAATCCATGGCCTTCCTATTTTTTTTTTAAATAAAATTAAAATAAAATATTACAACTTTGGAATTCAACTTTCGCTTAGCCCGTAGTATCTGTCTCAAGCCCCTTTAGGGTTTCCATGGGCCCAAAAGCCCAAAGACCCAATCCTTTGGCGAGAAACCCTAGGACAGGAAAGAGGAACCCTAGCCGTCAGGTCTGCCGCACCGTCACCCGAAGTTAACTCAGGCCGAAACTCCAGGGGAAGGACCGCCACATAGAGACGAGTGCATCGCCACCGGAACCGCCCAAAAAGGTGGCCGGACGCTCCCTCACTCTCCCATTCTTTTTCGGAGAGTGGCGGCCACTCTCTGCTGCTTGTGGAGGAGCGTTCAGGCTCCGATGGTGGTGATCCACCCACCGTTACGTTCGTCTTTCCGTCCTCTTTACAACCATATATAGATCGCCCCATTCTGGGATCGGGAAGTCCTCGAATAGTCTCCGACAATGCTGACTGCGCATCTTCCTCGCGGTTTCTCGATCTTGAACTTTTACAAAATATTGGAAAAATACACAGAAATTTCGAAAATAAATAAAAAATAGCAAGGAGGAAACCTAATCTTATGGGATTAGCCTCCTTGTTACAAATCAAGAAATACACGAGACCCTAACCATGGATTAAAGCATTTTTACCGATTAAAATCTAAACTTTTATGAAAATGAACTATAAAGAATTAAAACATGAGTTTCAATAATAGATACAGAATAAAGGTGCCATATTTTCAAAATCACAAAGAAAAAATAAATCAAAACTGATCTTAATTCCCATCACAATCCGGCTCTGATACCAATTGAAGGTATATCATCAGAAACGCGGAAGCGCATCGTACCGATGTGATGAGGAATGAAGAACACCGCTTTGATTACCTGGAATGAAGCAACAAGCGTGAAAAATTCTCACGTTCAGTTCTCCTCCTCAAGCCTCACGGTCTGCAGCAACGCACCACGAACGGTCGCAATTTCGCTCTACGGTTGATCTTCCAAGCTATGACTCAAGAGGATCAGGGAGTCGTGTGGGCAACCGTTCAGATGATGAACGTCTGCCTCTTTGGTCTGTTTCTGATATCTGTAACCCTTGGAGGCACTAGAGAGAAAAGAGAGTTTATATACTCTGCCCAATCCAAGACTAACCCTAAGCTTCTTGGGTTGAAATTAGTCTTTTGGGCTCACTCTCACTAAAGCTATTGGGCTTAAGTGAAAAGAGCATATTAAACCCAACAACTCCATCCCACTTCTGTGAGATAACTAAATTGATGTAGATCTCTTATTAGTAACATTTTCTGCCCAATTTGTATCCATATACCCATCTACATTAAGGTTTCTATTTTAGAAAAGAATATTTGTTTTCCCAGCTTTAGGAATGTAGCTATTGCTAATTGCCTTATGTCTTGTGTTATTAACTAGAAGGAAAATAGTTTTCGATGGAGATAGAGAGAGGAAAAAACTCTGAGAGGAGAACTCTGGCGACGGAAGAAGAAGATTTACTGAGTAGGAGTAACAGAAATCAGAGAAGCCATTGGAAGTGAAAAATGAATTACCTCATATTAGATTGATGAAAAATTGATTACAATACTCAAAAGGATCATATATATACAATAGTCTCAGCAAGAAAAAGGATAACAAATTATCTAACTACTTAGATAACAGACTAATGCATCTAACAAATTTCTATTTATGGTAATCTGTTGTGATTAGTTGGCCATCCATGTAATTCATTTGACGTGGATTTCTGTATTCTGAAATCAATCAATGAGCTTGGCGCACATACATTGTTTGCTAAGATGGCAGTAGGCTTTGAAGTTTATGGATTTGATTCAATTAATGGCCTTGTACTACTGGGTTGTATCCCCCCCCAAAGATAGACCATGGTAATTAACAAGGTTCAGCTTGGAGAGAGCTAAGGTGAAGGCTGATGGAGGCAATGCCTTGGTGAAAAAGTCAGCCAACTGATTGAGAGAGGTAACAGGTAGTAAACGAATGAGCCCAGACTGGAGTTGTTCACGCGTGACATGACAGCCGATCTCTATATGCTTGGATCGCTCATGGAACGCAGGATTATGAGCTAGATAAATTGCGGAGTTGTTATCACAGAAAACAGAAGCAGGTTTCGACCCAGGAAGAAGAAGATCCTTGAATAGATACTGGAGCCATTGAATCTCACAAGTTAATGCTGCAAGGGCCCTGTATTCCGCTTCAGATGACAAACGAGACACTGTGGATTGTTTCTTTGATCTCCAGGCAATCAATGATGATCCTATGAAGATGCAATAACCGGTTATAGACCTTTGCGTATCTGGGCAACTAGCCCAGTCAGAGTCTGCAAAAGCTCGAACACTGAGATCAAACTTGGCAGAAAAGAAGAGACCAGAAGCTGGAGCACCTTTTAAGTATCATAAAACAGGAACTGCTGCATGTTGATGAATATCATGGGGACATGACACGAACTGGCTTAATTGTTGAACAAAAAAAATAAGTCAGGACGTGTTGTTGTCAAATAAAGCAATCTACAAATAAGACGTCTATAAGTTGAGGCATCTGAGAGCTTAGTTCCACCAGTGCAGTGAGATGAGATGAGTGCACATAGGAGTATTACATGGCTTGGCAGCAAGCATGCCCATATCAGAAAGTATCTCCAACGCATATTTGCGTTGATTTAGATGTATCCCACGAGAAGTACGAGAAACTTCGAGTCCTAAGAAATAACGAAGAGGACCAAGATCTTTTATTCGAAACTTGTCATGGAGGAATGTTTTCACACGAGTGATTTCTAAAGGAGAATTGCCAGAGAGTACAACATTATCCACATAAACTAGTAAGATTGTGAATAAAGTGGATGTCTGACGAGTGAACATGGAGTGGTCAGCCTCTCCTTGAATTTATCCCAGTGAAATGAGAGCTTCTGATAGCTTGCTATGCCATTAAGGCTTGTTTAAGTTTATACATGGACTTGTTCAACCGACATGTTTGATTAGGCTTTGAAGTCTGCATACCTTGAGGAATGGACATATATACTTCTTACGTAGATCACCGTGAAGAAATGCATTGTCCACATCTAATTGTTCCAGAAGCCAGCCTTGTGCAGCTGCTTCAACAAGTAAAACTCGAATCGATGTAAGTTTAGCAACAAGTGAGAATATGTTAAAGAAATCCACTCCTTCTTGTTGAGTGAATCTTTTAGCTACTAGACGAGCTTTATAATGCTCAATCTCTCCATTTGAGCGGTATTTAACTTTGTATACCCATTTGGAACCTATGGGAGTTTTTCCCGGTGGAAGATCAACAACAGTCCACGTATTATTTTTGGCCAATGCACACAATTCAGTATCCATTGCTTGTCTCTAGTGTGGAGACTTGACAGCTTCAGAAAAATGACGTGGTTCTGTGTGTGTTGTGACATTAAGGAAAAAAAATTTATAAGAAGGAGCTCATGATGAATAAGATAACACACTTGCCAAAGGATAAGTAACAGAGGAAATGGGAGAATTACCTGGACACGATTGATCAGTGTGAGCAGTGAAGAGACTATAGTGGTAGTCAGCAAGATATCTTGGAGCAGTGCGAAGACGTGAAGATCTTCGAATATTAATTGAATTATGTTGATCATCATGTGAGGAAGTGGACTATTGACTAATGTCAATGTCTTGTGCAATAGTTTGCACATCAAGTTGTAGTTGGTGAGTATTTGGTGGGATATCAATGAATGTTATGTTTGGGACAATGTCTTGGGTAGGACGTCAGTTTGTAGGTGAGTATTTGGTGGGGTGGGTAGATTAGTAGTGGTGGGTAATGGGTATGAAAGGTTTTCAAAATCAACATGTGAAGAGGTTTGATAGTGATCCAATGAAGAATTTGTATCAAAGGATGTATCAGAGGTTTGGTGGGTTGATGAATGGGTAAATGGGAAATGGGTTTCATAAAAAAAATCACATTTCTAGATATAAAAATTTCTCTAGATGTAAGGTCATAGAGTAAATAGCCTTTGATCCCTTTTTGTATCCTAAGAATACTGCTTTACACGCTCTTGGATAGAACTTTGTTTGATGAGAAGTAAGTGTTGATGCAAAGGCCAGACATCCAAAAACACGAAGATATATCAGATGTGGAGGCTGACCATATAACAAATCATATTGGGTCTTATTGTTGAGTGTAGGTGTGCTAATGCGATTAATCAAGTGAACCGCATGTGTCACAGCATAACACCACAGATTAGTGGGAAGATGAGCTTGAAAAAAAGAGCTTGTGCCACGTTTAATACGTGTTTGTGTTTTCTTTCAACTCTTTCATTTTGTTGCGGAGTCTCCACGCAACTACGTTGGTGTAAAATTCCTTTTGAAGCATAAAAATACGGCATGATGAATTCAATTCCATTGTCTGAACGTATAGTTTTAACATTACACTGAATTGATTTTGCATGAATGTGATAAAGTTTTGAAGTTTCTTTCAGGTTTCTGATTTGCATTTCATCAAAAGTATCCAGGTAAAACGTGAATAATCATCAACCAAGGTTAGAAAGTACCTATGGCCGTGAATTGAACTGTTGGAGTAAGGACCCCATATGTCTGCATGCAACACCTCAAATATCATGCTACTTTTTGTTTCACTTAAAGGAAAAGACAGTTTGCGTTGTTTTGCTAAATGACAGACTTCACAAGGCTCAACATGAGCTACTAGTACAAATGGGAATTGTAAAGAAATACACTGTGAAACCTTTCTTGAAATGTGTCCTAATCGTCGATGCCACAAGAGAGAGATACATCAGACGATACATTATTGTCAGCCTTTGAAATATTACACTGACGTGAGCTGTCAAACTCACTCAAATTAATCAAGTTTGTAAAAATAAAGATTTGTAATAAAGTGGGCAACCTGAATCGTCTCTCAAGGAATTTGCAAGGATCTTAACCGATCAATTAAAAACAAGAAGTAAAACGGGGGCTTTGTGTGATTAAAAATATAAAGAAAAAACAAGGATTTAAAAACTGAAATTATCAATTAAAAGCAATCAACTCAAGAATTAGGATTCTAAGATATCCATCATTGGATAGAGGATTATCAAATCATGGTTGACCCTAAGCAATTCGGAATCCCTGCAATTGCTTAGGAACACCTCTCTAGATGATTGCCTAGCATTTGATCAATACGACACATATACTCGCGCAATCGCGGAGTGTCAAGTTGTTTGACTTAAGATCATCGGGTTAATCAACCTAAACATTAAATCTAATATTTAATCACTTATGTTAGGTGCAATCGCAGAACTCGCATACGAGTTGAAGGAAGAGAAACGATTCAGATCAAGATGAAGCGCAGGTCCTCCGGATTCAACCGCGGAATCCTTAATTTTTGGATTGATTAAAGAACTCTTAGCCTAGCATGGCTAAGTAGAAAACCATAATTGAAATTAAGAAAATAAAGAAGAACAAGAGAGTAGAAGAGAGAAAACGTAAATTGCAATTGAATCTTGAAACTGTAAAAACATAAACTCTCAAAACGAAAACTAAAACTAAAACTGAATGACAAGGTCTCCTAAATATGCCTTTATATAGGATCTACAAGTCTGACCTAGTATAAAAGGAAATAAAAGATAAATAATAGATTTGGGCTCATAAAGATTGGGTTCCCAATTACAAACTTAAATCCAATTAACTAATTAAAACTGCAGCAACTTGTGATGAACTTGGGCTTGATTTTCGACCATCTTGTTGTCTGAACTGGGCTTTCATGTCTTCATATCATTTGTAGCTCTCTGAGTTAGCTGTAAAACGAAATAATAATAGGGTCAATCGGACACCTATGGATTGAGTTATGGTCAAAATACTGCAGTAACATGAATCTGGATTTTTATTACGAAATTCAAAATAAACCCAATTAAAAATCCAACATCTAATTTAACCCAAAAACCATTATTTACACACTAAACAAACAAAAACTCACTAATCAAGAGTAACAAATAAGTATAATAAATATCAATTATCAATTTCCCCCACACTTATCCTTTTGCACTATTGAGCAAAATTAAAACTTAAAACAAAAACTAAAGGAATGACAAAAGAAAGCAAAAGACTAAAAGATAACCAATGCTTTCTAACAATTGCTAAGAATACAATAATCTAAACAAGGATCAAAAAGCTTCAAAAGATCAACAGATAGAAATTCCTTCATATTAAATTACAAAACATAGTAATCTCATTCAATAATGCTAATCACACAAGATAGTCTCTCATGAGATCCTCTCAATCAATCTCTTAAGAGTATAGGGTAAATCAATGTATCACTCAAGTTCCACTCACGAAAATTGCCCTACCATAGGCTTGCTCAATTTCTACTTCTCCACTACTCAAAACACATGCATGCAAAAATCAAGAGGACTTTTTACAAGGTTATATTAGGGCTAGGGTGAAGGTGTGGAAAAATATGGAAATAAGAGGCTAAGCACCCAAGAAATTTAAAAGAGCACTAATTAAGAACCAAACTAAAGAAAACAAGAACTAAAAGAAGCAAAAAATTAAGACAAAGACTAACCAAGAACATAAAGTCACTAAACTAGACATTCTCTTTCTGTTTTTGTTTTTCTTTTCTATTTTTTTATTTCTTTTCTATTTTTTTAGCGCTACTTTTCAATTATTATTTTTCAGCGCTCTTTTTCTTTTTATTTCTCCTTTTCAATTCAGTGACCAAACAAAAATGCAATATCTTGTTGTTCTGCCTGATTGGCAGAAATGTCTAACCAAGGGTTAGCTTGTCAATGCTGGATCTGGTGCTTTCTCTAGATACCTATGAATTAGGTATCTTGGGGGCAGCGAATCACGACACACAATATAACAGCTTAAGCCAAGAGAGGGTGGTGTGTGTGCTATGTGTTTGCGTAAAATAGGTTAAGAGAGATCAGTCATACATGTGGTCTTTAGCTCCTATTTATAGAGCTTACCTTTGGGCTTGGGTCGTCTGGCCTTGCAAGGATATGGGCCTTACTCAGGTCCACAACAGTTTCACCCCGCCGGTAGACTGATAATTTAGGGTGTCGGGATGTGCAAATTATGCTTCAATGTGGATAGCTTAGCTCGCTTCGAGTTTAATCCGGCTTCCACTTAAAACTCGTTTGGTTTGACTAGGAAGGTGTAACGTCCGGCCACTTGCAAGAATCAATGACTGTCCCCACACACTAACATGAGACTTTTCAGTGTGCTTTGGCCTCACTCGCACACTTTCAGGGAAAACTTCCCAGGAGGTTACCCATCCCAGAATTGCTCCAAGTCAAGCACGCTTAATTGTGGAGTTCTTCCGATCCAGTCTACCGAAAAGTAGATGCATCTTGTTCCCATACCAGCACAGTCGCTGGAATCCCTCTCTTTCGAGTGTTGATTCGATTCATTCATGAACCCCCAAGCTACAAGATTTGGCATGAGCCGCTCATTGTTTGTGCCCTTTCGCACCGGCGATCACTCCCTGCCCTTGCCAGCTCTTGGGATGTTACATGCCCACCAACTTCCGCCTGGTTCATCCTCGAACCACACCGTATTGGAAGAGAGGCCCTGCTCTGATACCACTTGTAACGCCCGGCCACTTGCAAGAATCAATGACTGTCCCCACACATTAACACGAGACTTTTCAGTGTGCTTTGTCAAGTCAAGCACGCTTAACTGTGGAGTTCTTCCGATCCGGGCTACCGAAAAGTAGATGCATCTTGTTAGTATAGGTAGTACCAATTAATTCTTATAAGTCATTCCTAACTGTACCGTCCCATACCAGCACAGTCTCTGGAATCCCTCTCTTTCGGGTGTTGATTTGATTCATTCATGAACCCCCAAGCTGCAAGATTTGGCATGAGCCGCTCATTGTTTGTGCCCTTTCGCACCGGCGATGACTCCCTGCCTTTGCCAGCTCTTGGGATGTTACATGCCCACCAGCTTCCGCCGGGTTCGTCCTCGAACCACACCGTATTGGAAGAGAGGCCCTGCTGTGATACCACTTGTAACGCCTGACAACTTATAAGAATCAATGACTGTCCCCAGACACTAACACGAGACTTTTCAGTGTGCTTTGTCCTCACTCACACACTTCCCGGGAAAACTTCCCAGGAGGTCACCCATCCCAGAATTGCTCCAAGTCAAGCACGCTTAACTGTGGAGTTCTTCCGATCCGGGGTACCGAAAAGTAGATGCATCTTGTTAGTATAGGTAGTACCAATTAATTCTTATAAGTCATTCCTAACTGTACCGTCCCATACCAGCACAGTCTCTGGAATCCCTCTCTTTCGGGTGTTGATTCGATTCATTCATGAACCCCCAAGCTGCAAGATTTGGCATGAGCCGCTCATTGTTCGTGCCCTTTCGCACCGGCGATCACTCCCTGCCCTTGCCAGCTCTTGGGATGTTACAGAAGGTCATTGGCAAGATACTTCGTGTGACCCCGGATAAAGCCATAGCCGAGTTTCCTCCTTCAACCTGACCAGTATTTTATGCAGCTGGGTGGATTGAAGCCGATATATTCCAGCTGGATCGTGATAAAGGTTGTTCCTTTGAGAAAATTTCCTTCTCCTACGTAATGATAACCATTTTCCACGTGGCTCTCCCTGATTCATGCGACGTGTGCCACTACTCCATCCCAAGCCGTTTCACATTAATTGTAATTGTCAGGACGTCCCTCAACTGTCCTGTCTGCCGACAAATTTACCTTCGTACCCTTGCCTTTTGGTTTCGCAGGTCTTACCCATTCAACTTCACTTCCCCCTTACGTTTTCATACTTTCTTGTATTTTCTCATTTGCCTTTACTCACTCTGAACTTCCCTTTCATTCATCTTCCTGCAGCTTTCATTCGTAACCTTTCAAGACTTCTTTCGTTCGTAATTTTTCAAGACTTACTTCAGGTATGCTCTACGATTCACCTTTCTTGTTATTATCTTGCTTTCCTTCTTTCACGCTATTTTTTCACTTTTCTCGTTTTCTTTCACTGTATTCTATGAACATGCCATTTTTCTAGTGCTGCTGCATCTTATGTTTTGAATATATCCAATTTGCCTCCGTTCCTATAATCATTCACTATTTACTGTACTTAGCATGCATTACATTGTTGCATAGAACTTCTCGCTATTGTTATTTTTCACTGTTCCTCACATTGAAAACTCCTCTTAGTATGAGTGAGACGAATTTCACTGGTCGGGGGAAACCCACTTGCCCTCGCGGCTTTGGCCGTAGTGATGAGATGGACGCAAAAGAAGAAGAAAGGTTTATCTAGAGTTTGTCTCCTGGTCCAAGATTTTGGCTGTTTGGTATACCTTGGATTGAAGAAGAGACTCAAGCCGCCCTACTAGGAGGCTATTGAGGAAGTGGAAGTAGGGGAGCACCTCCATCTCGTCCTTCAACTAGAGGGTTCAACCCAGGTGTCCGCCGTAATCCAGGGGGATTGCCAAAACGTACTACTCATACCCTAGGTCAAACCTCTCCCTCTTTATATTCATCCCCAAGTTCAAATCATAACCTTCCTTGTCCTCCTCCTTGTCAAACAGTGGCAGTTAATCCGGGTGGTAGAAATCTAGACCCTTCCTTTAATTATGTTTATCTCAGTGCCCAATTTGTTGAAAAGGGAACGACTTCATGGCCGACCTAGTATTAGGTGGTTGTTCTCACCATCTCGGCTCATCTACCCCAGCTCCTTTGGTTGCCTCTGATGACTCTTCCAGCTCTTCCCATAGTAGTTTGTTTAATTCAGGTACATACTTTCCCTGCTACGTACTTTTCCTGCTTTTAATCCTCCCATGTTGTTGTTCTAGGTATTTATAGAGTCACCTTCTGCAGAGTTAAATGTGGAAAATCCCTCATCCAGCCAAGGACAAGAAGCCGAGGTGACCCAAGCCGAGCAAGGATCTGCCCCTATCAGTAGAGATCTTCGAAGACAATTTCTGTAAGGACCCGTACCGTTAATTAAGGAAAATAATTAATTAAATGTGTGAAATTAGGAAATAATTCCATAATTGACCTTAATAATTACGAGAAGGATTAAATAAATATAGAAAGTGATTAAGAATGCTGAAAGTCATTTTTCGGACGAAAAGTGCAGATACCGGTTCTGTACTCGGTATAAATGTGTACCGATGAAGTATCCCGAAAATTTTTGAAAAGTGTGTATATGTCACTAGAATACTATATAGCACTTGTAAAACAAGTTTCAAGTTAAAATAATGAGAACTGGTGCCAGAACTGATACTGGCTATGGAAAAGTGTGTACCGGAAAGGTGCTGCGAAAAATAATATAAAAATATGTTAAATCTTAGAAAAATGAGTAGGTTCAGAATCTTAAGTTTGGGATTAAATTTCTAAGCGTAGCAATTAGCGCTAATACATTGCGATTAAAGCTTAAGTGGCCTATATAAGACCATGGCACATGATCCTAGGTCATCTTTGTGCCTCTTACGTGAATATTTCCTGAGCTCCAGCTGCTGCCTCCCCTTGTCAACCTCTCCTCTCTTCATTTTGAGAGCCAAGGAGCCACCTTTCTTCATGAAACCTTCACCTTTACACCATTGTTGAGTGAGAGTTGGTCTTGTGAGGGTGTGGGGTGCTCCGCAGTTGAGCTTGAACTTCTGAGTTTGAGGAGGGTGGGCTGACTTGTTGGTTGGAGTTTGGGAATCATATTCTTGGTTGTTGAAGCTTCAAGGTGTGACCTTTGAAGAGCAAGGACCATTGTGGTGTGCCATTTTCGTGCACCTTCAAAGTCTGAACCTTTGGAGTTGCTTGGTGAGCTCCAAGAGCCATTGTTGCTCTGTTTTAAGCTTGTTTAAGTGTCACCAACGTTGAACATGAGTTCTTTTTGTTAAAGATGGAACCTTGATGCATGTAATGAACTAAATATCATAACTTAAGGTTGGGTAAGCTTAAACACACCAAGAAATGCATGTTTAAGCTTCTGTAATCGGTAAAAGTCAAACCTTTGGATTGATATCCGGATATTGCAAGACAGATATCCGTATATTGATATCCGGATATGCCCCCGACAAATATCTGGATATTCTGGGTTTTCGAGGACAGTGAGGGTACTGTTCTTGAAGAATGCTATTTTGAGTTTGTGGACCCATGATTAGTCAGTGTGGGCTTCTGTATTAATTAATCTAAGTCTGAATCAAAGTGATTTAGGGCTTGAGGCTTTGTGAGAAGCCTTAAGACATGAGACGTAAAGGAGAGGCGTTGTCCTTATGTCATATGCTTGTACATTATGAATATTTATATTATGATTGGTCCAAACAGATTGTGATTGTGCTGTGTGTGGACTTTGAGCTTAGTTGTACTCTTGGCTTGGATAGTTAGCTTGCAATGTAAGCTTTCGTGTCCTCGGTTTAGCCATTGTTTGTTCCACCTTGTCCCATGGGGGGATGGTTATATGCATGATGTGTTTTCATGTACTGTTTTATTGAAATGCTATGGAGTTGTTAAGTGCAAAATGCTTATGATATGTATGTAGTGTTTTTCCTAGCTAGGAAGCCATAGGGTGGTCCTGGGGGCAGGTACAACATGGGCTGGTAGTGTGTCGGTAATAGACGTATTCCTACACTTCTCTGATCAGTATAATTGTTATAACACATAATGACATGATTATCTGCTGCATTGCACTATTTTGGAACTTATACTGTTGAACTACTTTTGAACTTATATTGCACATGTAAGTGAGCTTGTGGTGGAAGATCCTTGAGGACCCCTTGTCTTAATGAGATTTCTTGTTTAGAGATCTCACCCCACACGTTTGGGGACGCTTATTTCAGGTTCAGGTAACTTAAGGGCAGATGCCTCTAGCGACAGGGGCCCGAAGCTCAATTGACTATTTTATGTTGTATGCTAACATGACTAGATATTGGATGCTGTTTATGTTTTCTGTCATGCCTATGTTATTTGATTTGAGACTCTTGTTGGGCGTGTTGCCTTGTTTGGCGAGCATGGGGTTTGTCCATGCCGCTTTGATGTTAGTACCTTTTAGCTTGAGTTGTATAAACTATCAGGGTTGTCTGATCTACGTGTTGTAGTTCCGTGCCTAGAGACACATTTATGCTATTTATATATTAAGGTATTTCAGTTAGCTGTCTTTTGCAATTTACATATAAGTGATGTTTTATGAAATGAATTAAGTAATTCAACTTGGCTAATGATGATGACGTCATAATTAAAAAGAAAAAGATATTTCGCATTTTTAAATTAAGCATGGCTTAATACGATGATATGATAACAAACCGGATATATACGGGGTGTTACATTTTATGGTATCAGAGCACTTTCAAGGGAAAAGCCTGTATGTATTACAATAGCTTAGGATGCTTTTGTGATGTCTTGTCTTGTGTGTTTCCTCCGTTGAGTGTTATTATGATAATGCATATCTGATCACATTGCGTGGGGCTGATCAACTCATGATTTGTGTAACTGTGCGGAGTCATGGTAATACCCAGGAGAACTCGCAAGACTGCTAAGGGTCAAACCGACCCAATCCTGACTGCATTAGCTGAGATGCAGGAGGCCGCTAGGTTGGCCAACGTGGCAATGATGGACGCCGCTCGTGAGGCAAACCAAAAGGCCACGGAGGATGCGCTTGAGGCGAACCATTTGGCGAACATGACCATGATGCGGGTCATGTTGGAGGAGATGAGAGTTGGTCCTGCTGTTGGTCAGTTCCCACCGCCGCCGCCTCCACCTAGTCTGCAGGATGAGGGCCAGAGCCAGGTTGAGGGCATTGGTCACTTGACTGGGGTGATGGATCCCTTTGTGGAGCCTGCTGAAGATATAGATGTGACTGATCGCCGGCTTAATGCTTTCCGCAAGCATAAGTCACCTTCCTTTGATGGGTCTTATGATCCTATTGCTGAGGCTAGATGGCTACAGGCGCTGGATAAGATCATCGGGGTCATAGAGTGTACAAATCCACAGAAACTGATGTTTTCTACCCATATGCTGGAGGGCGATGCCTATGAGTGGTGGATGAACACCTCTCATGCTTTTGAGATGCAGGGTCATGTTATGACATGGCCATTCTTCGAGGATTGCTTTCTGGGTCGATATTTCCCTTATGATGCTCAGGAGAGGAAGCAAGGGGAATTTGACAGGTTGGTGCAGGGCTCGTTGTCTGTTGACGAGTACCTGGCCAAGTTCAATGAGCTGGTTAAGTTCGCTCACTTTCGGATGGAGAGGCCTACTCCGATCTTCTTGGCTGCTAAGTTCTGTAGGGGACTTAATGAGGATATTGCTGGTTACCTCGCTGGTTCTGCTTCGAGAGACTTCGGGACACTGGTGCATCAGTGTCGGGACATCGAGGACTTCTACAACTCGAGTAAGGCCAAGAGGGCCAAGATTGCTGAGACGAAGGGAACAGGTAGTTCCACTTCCTGGAAAGACAGGAAGTTTGCTGGAAAACGAAAAGGAGAGCAGCTGGCTGCTAGGCAAGCGCGTAGTCCATTCAAGAGGACTTCCGCTCAGGGGAGTACAACGAGACCTCCTACTCCCAGATGCATGGGATGTGGGAAGGTGATGAGGACATAGGAGGTGGCATGACCAAGACAACAAACTTGGAGGACATACAAGGTCTTGGAGGCCCAATGACAAGAGCAAAAGCTAAAAAGGCTAAAGAGGCTCTAAATCTCTTGGTGACCACTTTACTTGAGACAAGCCCAAGTCTAAAGGAAGAAGAGCCCAAAATGATACACTTAATTCAAATTGAAGACCTTGAAGAATAAGCCTCAATGGATATGCATGAAGGCTTTATTTTACTTGGCCCAAATTCTGCACTTAATTTTTATTTTCTTATATTTAGTTAAACTTTTTGTAATAAGGCTTATTGGGCTGGATTATTGGGCTGTCTATTTTCTTTTATGTGTAAGCACTTTTAGGTTAAACTCAATATGGTTGTTGCCCACTATATAAGGGAACACCATGGCTTTTGAAGACAGATTTGGAATATCAAGTTAACCTATTTTGGTGAGACTAGTTCTATTGGGTTCTTTTGAGAATCTCTGAACTTATCAAGGGCATCAATCATTGTGACGTTCTTGGGCTTATCAATTCTTTGGAATTGTGGCGCCTACCTATAATCCTTAAACTCCAATTTCGTTCTATATTATCTTGGGTTCATATCTCCCGAATTCCTTATCCTTTTCCGGTGATTCTTGTGCCAAAATCGTGATTCAGGAAGCCATATTTCACCTCGTTTTGGAATCACCCAAATTCGAGGTCCGTAGCGTGAGATACGTTCTGTTTTTAACAGTACGTGTTGGCGGCTGAATTTGGAGTTATAATTTTCCATTCCTAGTAGATCCATTCCTCCAATCCTATTGGGGGATCATATCATGTGGTAATCAGAGCTCAGTTCTAGGATTGGAATTGGGTTTGATCTTCTCCATTGTTTCCATCAATTCTGATCACACATTTGGTAACCCTAATCCCTAGTATTTGTGTTTTTAATTTTGAATTGTGCAATTCTGTTTTAGCCTTTGTTGTTGGTTCCTAATTTGTTCCTTTGATATTCTTTTTGTTTCAATTTCTTGTTGTGTTCATAATTTCTGCACTTGTGTTCTTAAGGTTCGTCCTATGTTCATCATTGTTCTTGATTTTTAATCCTTTCAGTCCTTGTTCCTTGAGTAGTATGCTGTTAGTGTGTTAAATAATAGCTTTTTTTGTGGAGAATTCAATCAAATTCAGTTTAGCATTACTGCAATCTGAATTTTTCATTCCAAAATTACAAATTCCATTTTATTGAAGCGTCAGGTTTTATAAAAAAAAAAAAGGTTGAAAAAAAAAATATATATGCTATACAGCTACTTGTTATTTAAGCTTAGTTACACACTACTACTCTCAAATCAGATCCAAAGTGTCTTCCTTGAATAATTCCTTCAATTTGGTTTGGTTTTCTTTGTCTTGCCTTCTTTGACATATTTCCAATTTGTATTGTGTCATTACGAATTCTTGAGTTTGGGATTGTACTCTTGAGTGTTCTTGGAGATTCAGTTAAGAACTTAAAGAGAGCTATTGAGAGGAAAAAGGCAAGAGAGCACATTACACAAAAGCCTAATAGAGAGCAACAAACACGAGTGATACATTTTAAGAGTGTAAACACGTGAGCGAGTGGTGAGGTCCAATTTCTTTTATTCTTGTTCTTTTCCTTGAATTATGGCAGGTGCAGGTGGTGAAGGTAGCCCTCCTCGTGAGAGAGAAAACAGGTTGCTAATCGATGCCATTATGGATCGAATGCAAACGATGATGAGGGAGCAAACAGAGGACTTATATGAGAGAATTGAGCACTTAGAAAATCAAGGGACTCATGACGATGATGGAGGTAGAAGAAGGGTTGATAGAAGGAGAAGAGATAATGAGGATGTTTCTAGAGAGGATATAATTAAGGGGGTGAAGCTTAATATACCATCTTTTAAAGGAAAAAGTGATCCGGAGGCCTATTTGGAGTGGGAAATGAAGATTGAGCATTTATTTTCATGTCACAACTATACTGAAGAAAAGAAAATGAAGGTGGCAGCCATGGAGTTTAGTGATTATGCTCTCATTTGGTGGGACCAATTGCACAAGGAGAAGGTAAGATATGAAGAACCATTGGTGGATAGTTGGGTGGAGATGAAAAGGCTAATGAGAAGAAGATTTGTTCCTTCCCATTATCATAGAGACCTTCACAATAAACTTCAACGGCTTACACAAGGTAACAAGAGTGTAGATGAGTATTATAAAGAGATGGAGGTTTCCTTGATTAGAGCAAATGTTAGTGAAGATCGGGAGGCTACTATGGCACGTTTCTTGCATGGACTGAATAGTGACATAAGGGATGTTGTGGAGTTGCAAAATTATGTGGAGTTGGAGGATTTAGTGCATCAAGCTAGTAAGGTAGAACAACAACTCAAGAGAAAGGGTGTCATGAGGAAAAACTCTTCTAATTTTAATTCTTCAAGTTGGAAGGACAGAAATAAGAAGGAGGGAGGTACTTCATCAAGCAACCCCACTGCTGCACCTCAAAGGACTCAAATTAAATCCAATGAGACCCCTAAGAAGACAAGGAATAGTGAAATAAAATGTTTCAAGTGTTTGGGAAGAGGTCACATAGCTTCAGAATGTCCAACTAAGAAGACTATGTTACTTAAAGAGGATGGAGAGATTACTAGTGAGTCTTCTTCAGATTCTGCCTCACATGATGAAGAAGATGAGTATATTGGAGAAATAATACCGGAAGGAGATTTGTTTATGGTAAGAAGGATGTTGGGTAGCCAAGTAAAAGACATGGATGATAGTCAAAGAGAGAACATTTTTCATACTAGATGCCTTATCCAAGGAAAGGTATGCTCCGCAGTTGAGCTTGAACATCTGAGTTTAAGGAGGGTGGGCTGACTTGTTGGTTGGAGTGTTGGGAATCATATTCTTGGTTGTTGAAGCTTCAAGGTGTGACCTTTGAAGAGCAAGGACCATTGTGGTGTGCCATTTTCGTGCACCTTCAAAGTCTGAACCTTTGGAGCTGCTTGGTGAGCTCCAAGAGCCATTGTTGCTCTATTTTAAGCTTGGGTAAGTGTCACCAACCTTGAACATGAGTTCTTTTTGTTAAAGATGGAACCTTGATGCATGTAATGAACAAAAGATCATAACTTAAGGTTGGGTAAGGTTAAAAACACCTAGAAATGCATGTTTAAACTTCTGTAATCGGTAAAAGTTGAACCTTTGGATTGATATCTCGCGAAATGCAGAATCTGAGTTCTGCCGCGAAATATTTGGATATTGGGTTGGAAATATCTGGATATTGATATCCGGATACTGCAAGACAGATATCCGGATATTGATATCCGAATATGCCCTCGACAAATATCCAGATATTCTGGGTTTCGAGGACAGTGAGGGTACTGTTCTTGCAGAATGCTATTTTGGGTTTGTGGACCCATGATTAGTCAGTGTGGGCTTCTGTATTAATTAATCTAAGTCTTAATCAAAGTGATTTAGGGCTTGAGGATTTGTGAGAAGCCTTAAGACATGAGACGTAAAGGAGAGGCGTTGTCTTTATGTCATATGCTTGTAGAGTATGAATATTTATATTATGATTGGTCCAAATAGATTGTGATTGTTCTGTGTGTGGACTTTGAGCTTAGTTGGACTCTTGGCTTGGATAGTTAGCTTGCAAGGTAAGCTTTCGTGTCCTCGGTTTAGTCATTGTTTGTTCCACCATGTCCCATGGGGGGATGGTTATATGCATTATGTGTTTTCATGTACTGTTTTATTGAAATGCTATGGAGCTATTAAGTGCAAAATGCTTATGATATGTATGTGGTGTTTCGCTTAGCCAAGAAGCCATGGGGTGGTCCTGGGGGCGGGTACAACATGGGCTGGTACTGTGTGGGTAATAGACGTATCCGTGCACTTCTCTGATCAGTAGAATTGTTATAACACACATGACATGATTATCTGTTGCATTGCACTATTTTGGAACTTATACTGTTGAACTGCTTTTGAACTTATATTGCACATGTAAGTGAGCTTGGGGTGGAAGATTCTTGAGGACCCATTGTCTTACTGAGATTTCTTGTTTAGAGATTTCACCCCACGTTTGGGGACGCTTATTTCAGGTTCAGATAACTTAGGGGCGGATGCCTCTAGCGGCAGGGGGCCGGAGCTTAGTTGACTATTTTATGCTGTATGCTGACATTGACTAGATATTGGATGTTGTTTATGTTTTCTATCATGCCTATGTTATTTGATTTGATACTCTTGTTGGGCGTGTTGCCTTATTTGGCGAGCATGGGGTTTGTCCATGCTGCTTTGATGTTAGTACCTTTTAGCTTGAGTTGTATAAACTATCAAGGTTGTCCGGTCTACGTGTTGTAGTTCCGTGACTAGAGACACATTTATGCTATTTATATATTGAGGTATTTAAGTTAGTTGTCTTTTGCAATTTACATACAGGCGATGTTTTATGAAATGAATTAAGTAATTCAACTTGGCTAATGATGATGACATCATAATTGAAAAGAAAAAGATATTCCGCATTTTTAAATTAAGCGTGGCTTAATACGATGATATGATAACAAACTGGATATATACAGGGTGTTACAATTTCCATGGGTAACAGAGGAAGTTCTTTGCTTTAGGTCCACAATGTCAACCGAAGAGGTATCCGGGCTTCCGATAGGTAACCCAATTGGGTTTAATACTTTCTGTCCTGCAGATGATGAGCCTGTTTGTTCAAGCCGAAATCGCAAAAAGTCACATTCTTTTTTCTTTTATCGTGACTTGATTACCAAGATTGCTATTCGGTTCCCTTTCTCTCCCTTCAAGATACAGCTTTTAAATCACCTTCTCCTTGCTCCAACCCAGATCCACCCTAATGGTTAGGCTTATATCGTTGCTTTCGAGCAACTGTGTGCATCTTTGTCCTTGCCTTCCATTATTCCTATTTTTCTTTATTTCTTCAACGTGTATACTCCCCGCACTGGTTTTGAGCCTCCTAAATTCAAAGGATGGACCAGCATCTGAGGTTGTGCTAGTAGACCTTTAAGGAAATTGTTCTCCGTTTACAGTGCCTCCTTCAAAGACTTCAAGGGCTCGTATTTCAAAGTAATTGCCGAAGTTGGAGAGAGACCATGGTTCCTTGGAGAGGATGAAGAAGGAAAGTTTCCCTTCTACTAGTCTTAGGAACATCACCTGCGTAGGTCGTCTGACTTTAAATTAAGACTATCGGGGGAAGACAGGGTCAATGCTAAGACCTTATTGGCTCATGTGAACTCCCAGGGTCATTTAAGTGCGGCCTCCCTGATAGCCAAATCACAGATTGGCACTGATCAAACTAGTATGCCTATTTCAATGTTTTTATTTGTCTTTAACTCTTATTTTTCTTTCCTATTTTAACTGTGCTTGTTTGATTTGCAATTCCAGCATGGATCCCAACATGGAAGAAGAGCCTGACTAGATATTATCTTTGCGAGGAAAGGCTGCAGCTCGGCCTCCTCCAGCTGCTAAAAGGCAGAGAACTATAAGCCCTTCTATGGCTACCACTTCTTCTATCCCGGCTGCTAATCCCAATATATCAGTGTTGGATCTCACTAATGATGCTAACAATTGGTTGGATTCGGGTTGCAACCAAGCTTCTCCTGCAGAAGGAACATGAGGTATCACTCATGTCGTGGTATATGCGGACTGTGGTACCCCAATTCCTACTGCTCTCCCAGCCAGACTTAAGAGAGGTGCGTTATGGGAAATCGGGGTAGCTACTGAACTCTGAGGTGTTACTCATCCCCCGCCCGTAATTTTTGGGTCTGGGGTCATTTCGAGAACCGAAATGGAGGAACTACAGAGGGCCGAGTTATAAGCTTTTAAGGCGGCCTCCTTATTGAAGCCTTACTCTTTGTTGTTGGAGAAGCATACGAAACTTTCTGCTGATAGAGATGTACTCCGGGTTGACCGTGACAAGGTAGTCCAGGAGAATCAAAACTTAACAGTTGTTGTCACTGAATTGAAGTCATCTTTGGAGCAATCCAAAGCCGACTTGAAATTTGTGTTAGATTCATTTGACCTTGATGCTGACAAAGGGGCTATCGTCAATCACTTCAAAGAAAAATTAGCTTTGCTAGCAGAAAAGGAATCAAGAATTATGGCTTTAGCTTTGGAGAATGATAAGTTAAAATCCGACCTTCAGGATTTGCGATCTGATTATGACTTTAGTCAAGCCGCATTGGAGAAAGTTGTTGGTTCCGCGTTTAATAACGCTATCAACCAAATGAAGTACTTTAACCCTGAAGTAACATTGAAGACTGGTCAACTAGACTGTTTTGGTTACATCCGGGGTGGAGTCTATATCCCTCCTCGAGTTGAGCCAAATCTAGATGTACTTGAGAATGTGACCATTACTCTAGAAGTTGAGGCCGTTGGGCAGGAGTTTGAGGCTGAGGTTTGGGAGATGTTGCGGAGTGACGATCAGTAGTTTGAAAGAAGGGTCGGGAAACTGATTTATTTTGTATTTTTTTGCAATGACTCTGAAAAGTCCTCTTTTGATTTGTGATGAACATCACATATTTTGCCATGCCATATGCATTTGAAAATACATTTAACTCATCATTGATTGATTTTTAGATAGCTTACTAACCTGATCAGGGTTATTTTATGATATTCAGTATTTTCACTTTTAGCAATATCCTCGCTTTATTCGCAAGAACCTAAAAATTTAAGGGCGTCCCCTTATTTTTCAAGTTTATTTATCTCGGTTAGAACTCACATTTTGCTATTTTGCAAGATAGGTTCCAATACCGTAGTTTTGGTACCTCAGCTAGAACTCACGATCTTGCTATTTTGGCAAGACGGGTTCCAATACCTTAGTTCTAATGTCTGGCTAGAACTCACGATCTCACTATTTTGACAAGACGGGTTCCAATACCTCGGTTGTAATGTCTGGATAGAACTCACGATCTTGCTATTTTGGCAAGACGGTTCCAACACCTCGGTTCTATGATAAACATCAGATTTCTGAAGAAATGAATGCTTGCTTTATTCAACTTACTCATAACCGAGTTTGAAATTACAAAGTAAAATTTAAATATCTTTCTGCTCTTCAGCTAAAATACTTCTTCAATTTGTCTGCATTCCACATTCTTTTAATATTCTTCCCTTGTGGAGTCTCCAATATGTAGGCCCCCTTTGAAAGCTTTTCCTTTACTTTGTATGGCCCTTCCCACCTTGGAGCTAGCTTTCCTTCAACCGCGTTACGACCTCCGATGTCTGCTCTTCGAAGAACCAAGTCCCCTACCATAAATGATCTGGGCTTCACCTTTTTATTGAATCGGTTAGTAACGAGCTGTTTAGCTGCGAAGTTTCTGCAATGAGCCATAACCCGGACCTCATCTATCAAATCCAGCTCCACTGCCATTTTTTATGATTTTCTTCTTCTGTTTGCGATAATGCCTGAACCCTTCTCCAGGATGGTTCTCCTAGCTCCACTAGAATCATGGCTTCACATCCATAGGTTAATCTGAATGAGGTTTCTCCTATAGAGGATTGAGTCATGGTTTTGTATCCCCAGAGTACATAGTGCAGCTCTTCTACCCATTTTCCCTTGGCAGATTGTTCTATTCTATTCCTCATTCCTTCTATGCTAACTTGGTTAGCTGCTTCTGCTTGACCGTTAGTCTGGGGATGCTCCACTAATGCGAAGCGATGTCGGATATGAAGGTTTGCCATAAATTCCTGGAAATCTTTGCCTTCAAATTGTGTTCCATTATCAGTAACTACTTCAGCCGGGATCCCAAACCTGCAAATTAGATTTCTTTCAATGAAGCGTTGTATCCTAGCTGAAGTGATTGTTGAGACTGGCTCTGCTTCTATCCACTTTGTAAACTATCAACCACTTCAGCTGGCCCTCTGCTGTTGCAAACAGACCTAAAAGGTCCATCCCCCACTTGAAGAATGGCCAAGGTGCAGTGATTAGGTTTAGCTCTTCTGGAGGAGCCATAAGGTTTTTCCCATGCCTTTGGCATTTATCGCACCTTTGAACACGTTCCTTGACATCATTACTCATGGAAGGCCAGAAATAACCAGCTCTAATCGCCTTTCGAGTTAAGGCCTTACCCCCGACATGCTGACCATTTATTCCCTCATGGATTTCAGATAAGACATATTGCGCTATATCCGAGCTCAGACATTTCAATAGAGGTGAGTAACTCCCTTTTTTGTATAGCTGCCCTTCAACCATGGTATACAGCGCTGCATCCCTAATTAGCTTCCTGTCTTCCTTTTTTCTTGAGGGCAATGTCCCATTTTCCAGGTAGTCTATAATGACGCAACGCCAATCATCTACCTCTACTATTTGAATTACACATGTGGATTCTAGGATATTCTGCTCAACCACCGTCCTGTGATTTCCTTTTCCTTTGGTACTTGCTAACTTAGATAATATATCGGCCCTACCGTTTTCATTCATAGAAATATAACTAATATCCCAACGGAAAGGTATATTATTAAAGCTTCCTTCTCTCTTGGTTTTGTCAAAACTGGTAGGGAAGCCAACTGCTTTTTTATTTCTTAGAATGCGGCTTCACACTCCGGGTTCCACCCATACTGTACCTCCTTCCTCAATAATTTGAAAAAGGGTAGCGCTGTTTCCGCAGATAGAGATAGAAATCTTGTGAGGGAGGCTAGCCTCCCTATCAGTTGTTGTATTTCTCTCTTACTTTTGGGAGCCTTTATGTATAGCACTGCTATGCACTTATCCGGGTTAGCTTCGATGCCTCTATGAGTTAACATAAAACCAAGGAATTTTTCGACAGGGACTCTGAATGCGCATTTTGCTGGGTTCAAGCAGTTATTGTACCGCCTCAACTTTTCAAAAGTCTTCTCTAAGTATTCAATATGCCCCACTGACTCTAACGACTTGACTATCATATCATCTATGTACACCTCTACGCTTTTTCCCAGCTGATCTGCAAACACTTGGTTCATCATCCTCTAATAAGTAGCCCTTGAGTGTTTTAACCCAAAATTCATCACATTATAGAAGTAGTTAGCCTTTTCTGAGATGAAGGCCGTTTTCTATTGATCTTCAGGGTGTAATGGAATCTGATTATAACCAGAGTAAGTATCCATGAATGACAACATCTGGAACCCTGAAGAACTATCAACCAATTGGTCTATATTAGGCATTGGATACGAATCCTTTGGACATACTTTATTTAGGTCAGTATAGTCCGTGCATACCCTCCACTTTCCATTTGGCTTTTTTACCATGATCCATATTAGATAACCAAGTGGTGTACTGTATTTCTCTGATAAATCCGGCTTCTAGGAGTTTTTTAATGTGATCCTCTAACACTTGCCGACGTTCAGGGCTGAGCTTTCTTTTCTTCTGAGCTATCGGCTTGGACCCCGGATACACTGCTAACTTATGACAACAGAAAGCGGGGTCTACTCCGGGAATTTCTGTTGACTTCCAAGCAAAGATGTCCTTGTTGTTCCTTAAGCACTTAACGAGCTGATCTTTAACCTCATCTTTCAAGCTTTTTCTGATTTTCGTAACCTGCCCCTGATCTCCAATGGTTACTTCTTCTAGTTCTCCAACGGGTTCTGGTCTTGGCATCTGAGTATCATCCCTCAGGTCCAACTCCACTATGTTAACTAATTTTTTTGTCTTCTGGCTTGGACCGACTTGGCTTGTGCTATTATCTTCTTTAAGTTGGGTTGAGGATATGGGGCCATTTTCAATTGCTCTAACCGACTTGAAATAACTTTCCCGAGACTTTTTTTGATCTCCTGAGATGGTGATATTCTGTTTACCAACCATCTTTATCTTTTGATGTTTGGTAGAGACCAATATATCCCAATTATGAATAGTTGGTCTTCTCAGTATCACATTATATTCTGAAGGTAAGTCGGCTACAATGAACCGTACTCTTTCAGATTTGAATGCCTCTTTTGACCCTAGAATAAGTCTAAGGTCAATATATCCTTTAGGGAAGGTATTTTGGCCATTGAACGCTATCAAGGTCATCTTGCATGGCTTCAGATCTTGCTCATCTAGGTTCATCTTTTTGAATGCCTTCCATAAAATTATGTTAGTGCAACTGCCGTTGTCGACAAAGATTCTCTTGACCCGACAGTTAACCAATGTCCCAGTTATGACCAATCTGTCAACATGTCCTGGTATTACACCTTCTAACTCTTCTTTGGTAAAGTATAGCAACAACGGGTCTGGCTGCTTCGTTTCCTCCTTGAATTTTGGCCGCCCTTGGATTGACAGCACCTCCCTTAAGTATTTCCTTCTGGCATTCATCGTGTCACCTCCTCCGCCAAAAGCTCCATTAATCACATTACATTCGAATTCTGGTTCTACAAAGTCCTCCTCTTCTCTGACCGGCTTTTAACCTCGGCTTTCCTCCTTCAGTCTTTTTTCTTTTGCCGGGCTCATAGGCCGACCTTTCCTTTTTCTATTGTTCCTCCATCCTTGGGTTCTTATGAGGTATTGACGCAACTTGCCATTCCTGATGTATCTTTCGATTGCATCTCTTAAATCCCAGCATTCACCAGTGGTGTGCCCTGGTCCATCATGAAAGGCACAGTATCGAGATTGATCTAACCCGGTCGGGGTCTATCAACCTTCTTCATTTCAGTAGAGGCCACCTCCCTCCAGATTTGCGATCTGGGTGAATTGAGGGGTGCATTGTAACACCCCGTGTATAACCGGTTTGTTAACATATCATTGTATTAAGTTGCGCTTAATTAAAAATGTGGAATATCTTTTTCTTTTCAATTATGACGTCATTATACTTAGCCAAGTTGATTACTTAATCATTTTCATAAAATATCGCCTGTATGTAAATTGCAAAAAGACATCTAACTGAAATACCTCATAATATAGATAAAGTGAGTATCTATGTCACGGATCTACTACACATAGTCCGGACAATATCCTGATACATTAATACAACTCCAAATTAAACAAGACAATAAACAAGTCTATGTGGCATGGAATATCTCCATGCTCACCAAATGTAACATCCCGCGTAATTAGGAACTTATATAAATTGCAATTAGAAAGGTGGATGTATGTCTTGAATTCGAATTCCATATACAAGTAGGGTAGGATGGATTTTAATTACATTATATGAAGAAACCTTAGTTACTCCCTAGTGGGTACATAAAATAATAACTAATAGGAAAATATTTAATTTGCAATTAGGGAGGTGGATACATGTCATGAAATCAAACTACATGTAAGTATACGATAGGATTAAACTTTAATTATAACATATAATAAAATCCTAGATAATACTTAGTAAATTACATGATTTAATGATCCATTAGGAGGTGAAACTTTGGTCCTTATAACCTTAAGAGGCCACAGCCCAAGTCTTAAAAGTGAGGACTTAATTCAACCTAAAAATCCCTCCTTAATCTCATCCATTGGCTCATCCGAAAAAAATCTGAATGGCCACTCTTTATTGGACAAAAATCTGACCAATCATTTCCTCTCATAACTTCGTCCTTATGCCATGAGAGGAGTGAAGCCAATCTGATGTGGTTAGTCCTTGCATGTGTGCCACCTAAGCACTAAAAAGGCACTTTGATTCTCTTCCCTATGCCACGGCCAAGCTCTCTCCTTGAACATGATGTATCTTCCAATACAATAGAGCTGATCCCTCCACATGCTCATGAATCACAAAAGCAAAGAAATTCTGATGCCTTGTGCGCACAACTAATGAGAGAAGACATACATCAGATTGCATGTATCTCCATTGGCTAAGAGAGTTGCTTACTTACCCATCTTACCTTCTCCCTATGCGCATGGTCTTGGGGAAAATACAAGTCAGATTGTTGTTGTTCTTCTCTTGTGCAGAACCACACACCACCCCCTCTCATCATCGCAAGTCACACACATACATTCCCTTCTTACCATCGTCCTTGAGCGCACAGTAGGAGCTAGACAATAGGAATTCTGGTCAATTCCATTCAGAAAGAAAAACTCAGTCTTATCTTCCTTCCCTCAAAGCCGTGAACCCAAGAGAAGCATACCATTCTGTCCTCTTTGATCCCCTACGCAAGGACCATCATCAAGCAGAGAACTTGCAGGCTCCTTCCTCCTCCCTATTCCCCACAAACTGTGAGTTACCTTAGAGGAGAACAATCATCCAAGTTTCCATTTCCTTTCCCTGCATGATTTGGCTGTATGGCAACAGCCAAGGAGAGCACCGCATGAGTCTATCTTTCACATCTTTCTTGTTCGGCAGTGAGTGTACAGGCAAAGAGGTGTAGAAATTCTCTACTCGCTTGTTCATCCTTCCCTCTTCGGTTTGATGAGGGGATTCATTGCATGCAGATTACTCTTTTGGTTTTTAATGGAACTCCCATGCATGCAGCGGCAAACCCAACTTATGACAAGAAAGATCAGCATCTTTGAGTCCTGACTCAATTTCCTTCACCTACTAGAACAAGTGAGCAACTCACACATTACTTGCTTTATGATTTTGTCATATGAGAGGATGAGTGGGCTATTCCTTATGTGTTTTCCGTTTTAATTCTTTGGACAGTGGGAATGTAAGGGTGCTACCTTCTTTTGGTTGATGCTCATGGACTGATTTGGGGGGGCAGATTTGGGAACATATAAAAGGTAGGAATATGAAACCGTGCTCTCTTATTTTCCTCTCTCTGATTCGGCCTTTTGTGTATTCAAGGAGAAGAGGGTTCATCATTCTTCTCCTTTGTGTGCTGCCGTTAGAAAACCCATGAACTTGGTGCTTGTAAGCCCAAGGAGATTCCGATTGGTGAGCTTGGAAATAGCTCCCATTAAATTTGTAGAGCTGCACCTTGGATTAGAAAAAGATTATTAAGGGTTACATGTATTTAAATTGTTCAAATCAGCATGCTTTTAGCCTACATAGCGCACCTTTAACCATTTAGGGCATTCTATGTAAATGATAAATTTATAAGCATCTAGTGACGATGAAAACCGAATCTGTGTGCATAAGGAATTGTGGGTTTTTTCATTTGTATAAATGAAAATGGGAGGCACTTGTTAAGGGTTAGAACCGAACCCATTTGTAGGGAAAATTCTGATTACGTTACTTGTTGTCTATTGGTGAAATAAACTCCATGTTAGAAGAATTAAATTAGTATAAAAATCATGAAATATTATTGAATCAAGCCTTGCATGTATTTATAGACTTTATAGGCAGCGTGTTGTATGTATCATTGGTGTACTCCATACCTTGTAGGTGATGCCATGTCATTGACTAATTTGTGGCATCCGGTTGATGGCCAAAAACCGTGTGGCATGTCTTACAAATCTTGATTTTGTAGATTGTTAACCTTTGGCAAAATTAAAGTTAAATCAGAAAAAGATTAAAACCATCTAGTTGATGATTAAGTTAGTAATTGAAATATGGTAAATCGACTAGAAGCCTAGAATCGGAAGCATGGAGAGTACATGTATTTTATTGGAACAATAGATGTGAATTCTGATTTTTGGTACCTATTGCTTAGGTGTGCTAATCTCTAAAAGTGTGGGATGATTGGTGATATTTGGAATGCTTGATTAAAAAGCTAAAGTGTCCAGGTAAGTGTTTGGTGGTATTACCTAATGTGACTATTACCTAGCGTATAGAATTGTGAATTGTTGCTCACATGTGCCTTGGATTAATGTACTGTTATATGATATATGTATGCTGCCTATGAACGTGACAAGATGGGAAAATCATGAATGAGAAGTAAATGTTATGTGGCAGCTTGGTACGGATAGTACATGAAAGATATGCTATTATGATGATTAGTCATGCATATACACCTCATAATTCATATGTTTCTTGTTTGTGTGTGAAGCATATCATGGCATACATGCACGAATTTCATGCTCTTCATGGATTAGAATATTTATATAAATATGCATACGATTGAGCACGCATCATATAGGCATCCCTTCGGTACCAGGATATGGGACACTTGGCTTCCGTCCGCATAGGCCACAGTTGGAATTCACCTTTGAGGGAGCCATCAAGGAATATCCACTGTGTATGTACGCGCACGACGATGCTATGAGCGTAATGATGGCGTTATATACGCACTATGAAATGTTAGTACGCCCAAGAAGGTGCTATGAGCGTAATGATGGCGTTATATACGCACTATGATATGTTAACGGAAAGTGAAATGTTGATGTGACTGTTTATAATTTTGTGCCTAGTTTAATACTGTTGCATTATTGGTTTTGCTATCACACTACTGGAATTTTTCTCACCCCTTTGGGGCTGCAAATTTTATAAAATTGCAAGAGAACGTAAGAGCATATGAGGACGTGATTATATGGATACTGCTGTTAATTGCTGCTGTTTGGATTGTCTACTGTTGACTATTTTTTTGATGGATGAATGTATTATTTTGATATTTCGAGAACTTGGATGAAAGTTGGAACTATGATTTAGCTACTGTTTTAAGACTTTTACGATCAGTTATTACTTTGGAAAAATTCTAAAAACGTTTTGCGAAAATAATTTCTGAATGTTTTATTAATTGCTGATTTATGAACAGTTTTGCGAGCACTTTGCGAGTTATGTTTCGAGGGGCAAACGACCTCCGATTTATTAATAATTTATATGCATGTGAAGCCCCAGATTTATTAATATTCTTTCTATATAACAAAGAATATTTTTTTGAATCGTTGAACTTGATTTTATACGAATTTTACAAGACAGCAAGGTCTGTCAGGAAAGTTAGGAAATTCAGCAAGCTATGTATTTTTTTAAATTGTCACTCTGAATTTTAGGAACAACCAGATTTCGACTCAAGTTCTTAATTGTAAATAGAAATGATTTTTCAGTATTTGAGTAATGACATTAGAACTCTAATCCGCTTAGAAAACAACTCTCTTGGATGCATACAAGGGAGGGTGTTACACCAAATCAACAACATAACCAACAAAGTCTCAACAGAGAAATCCATAAACTGAAGCTAAAAGCATAAGACAGTAAATAGGATCCAGCATCCAATCATAACAGTATATCAGCATAAACAACATAAACATGTAACATCTATCATCTAAGCTCTGGCCTCCTGCCACTAGAGGTCTCAACCCCCGCATTACCTGAACCTGAAATAAGCATTCGTCAAACGTGGGGTGAGATCTCTAAACCAGACATCTCAGTAAGACAAGGGGTACTCAAGGATCTTCTACCCCAAGCTCACTTACATGTGCAATATAAGTTCTACAAGCAGTAATTCAATATAAGTTCCAAAACTCAATGCAGTGCAACAGATATTCATGCCATGTGTGTTTAACTATTCTACTGGCCAGAGAAATGCAGGAATACGTCTATTACCTACAGTTAGTACAAGGAACATCGCTTGCACCTCACCCACAGCCTCACCCTATTATATGTACCACATACTCAGGCTTACAGTATAGGTGGAACACCACATGCATATCATAAAGGCACTAGCATATAACAGCTCAATAGCATTTCCAAAAGGCACTAGCATGTAACACATCATGCATATAACTATACCCCCATAGGACATGGTGGAACCACAACATGGCTAAACCGAGGACACGAAAGCTTACCTTGCAAGCTAACTATCCAAGCCAAGAGTCCGCACAAGCTCAAGACCCACAAACAGCACAATCACAATCTGTTTATATGAGAAATATCATCAATAACCTTAAAGGTTCATTTCATTATGATAACATTTCCTTATTCGATTACGTCTCTTCTAGTTCATAATTATCAAGCACTAAGTCCATTTAATTATAGGTATCACTGTTTCCCAACAGTAACACAAACTTCCTAAGCCATCAAGCCAAAATGGGAACTGTCCCACGCACAAAACTGGTTTCTGGTCATTTTCACAGGTGGTAATCGATTACCAAGGACCTGGTAATCGATTACTGTACATGGTAAGATTACCACCAGCAAGGTAATCGATTCCTGCACATGGCAATCGATTACCATCCAAAAGTAATCGATTACCACGCGGACAGAACAATTTTCTGTAGATTTTTTTTTGCATAATTCGAAGCCAAAATTCCACCCAATGACCCAAGCTTCGGTTTTGACCCAAAACAGATGTTCATTACCACTTATAAGCCTTAGATTAACAACCCTAAGCTTGAATGATTAAAATTAACTCATTTCATAACATAAACAAGCCATTTTCATGAAAATTCAAAGGAAAGTTCAAGGTATACCAATGGAGGTTCAAACTCAGCAAAAAGAAGGCTCTTGGAGCTCTCCAACAAGGCTCAAAGATTCTGACTTTGCAAGAGCACAAAAATACACCACAAGGTTGGACCTTTACCTTCAAAGATGGCTCCTTGAAGCCTCCAATGGCATGAACAAAGGCTCACACCAATGGGAACACCAACTCATCCCACAAAACCCCTCACACAGCAGCCTAAACTCAAAACCATGACCAAAGGTGATCACTTTGGTGAAATTTGTGAAGAAGAAGCTATGGAGTGGAAAAGAGAAGGTGGTAGCTGAAGGGAACTCAGAAAATCACGTAGCACAAATGTATTTCTGACCTAGGGCATTGTGCCATAAGCTTATATAGGCCCACTTAAGTTAAAACACATAGTATTAGCAAAAATATCTACGCTTATTATTTTAATCTCAAACTTCATATTCTGAACCTAGCCATTTTTCTAGGATTTTTCATATTTTTATATTAATTTTTTGCAACACTTTTTCGGTACGCTTTTTAACACTGACAGTATTAGTTCCGACATCAAATCTCATTATTTTGACTTCAAACTTGTTTTACAAGTCCTATATATTATTCTAGAAATATTCATGCACTTATTATAATTTTCCGGGATACTTTATCGGTACGCATTTATATCGAATAGCAGAACCGGCATATGCACTTTTCGTCAGAAAAGCGACTTTAAACTGTTAGTATATGGATGTCCGAGAGACAATCTTTTAATTAGATTAGGACATATGTGGACCTTTGTATTGTCGCAAATAAATAAATGCACTATTTATCCTATTTCATATTTTGTCTCAATATTACTGTTAATATTTTATATGAGTAACTGGATAAACCCCTTGGAATAAAATAGGTATCTCTTGAGTATCTGTGATGAGATCACGATCATGATGATTCAAGGATACTGGATATTTATTCCTAATTTTATGTTCTTAGTCTAGAGACACTGAGAATAGGGATCAGTGATCTCGGGTAAGACTAGCACGACTTATCTACTTGTATTCGGATGCAAAGTAAAGACCTCATGAGCTACAGATATGGAGATGTCTTAGCTAAAGTCGTGGGTGGATCTATAAGGGTATAGCTCGCACTGAACAGACCCACAAAAGAGACTCTATGAGGAAATCTCACAGAGAGTATCATTAGAGTAGTCTCTTTATATTTGGGTATGTCTTTCCTTAGACCAGAAGTTATTACCTAGACTGTGTTCTAGAAGGCATGCTTTGACTGTATACCTCGTCTGCCTGAAACATGGAGACTCATAGGTATACTATTGGGCTTGTCCTAAAAGAACACAGGGGTAGGGTGATAAGCTGAAGGAATTTGTCAAATCTCTGTGAGAGATTAGGTTATCTGTAAACTGGAAAAATCAGGATGACATTTATAGGGACTTGGGAATCTATGCATAGTAAAAGAGATCATGAGATGATCTGCCTTTAGAGTTAGTAAATTGAAGATTCCCTATTTCGAATAAAGCTTACCCTAAACCGCAAGGGTTGATACGCTTCCTTACCCTATGTTTTACGGGAAGGTAACCGAGACGAAAAGAAATACATACGGCAACCAAATATGTGTAATAGGATGATCAAATCATTAATCTAACTAGCTCTGGGGCAACAAAGCATTGCTAGTGCTCTGTGTTGTCATTAAATGGGTTGTGGGCTTGTTGGGCCCGAGCCCATTTATTTCAGTGGCTATGTTGGACCTAATGAGTCACACACTAACACCTTAATGTCATGATGATATAGCATTAAAGGTATTGGGCCTAATAATGGTTGTTAGCCCAAGATGAAGTTTGGAAGCCCACCTAAGAGGGAGAGGGCGCATGGCATTGTTAATGGGCTTGGATGGTCCAAGACATTACTAATTAATTTAAGGGATAGGATATTGTGACACCCAAGTTATGTTACACCCATGTGACACCCAGTCAATCTCACCGTTAGATCGTTTATGTTGATCCAACGGTTATATTTATTTCCATCTTTGTATGGTCATGATTTCCCAAATTTAAAGTGAAAGCATTAAATATGGGAAATCATAACCATACAAAGGTAGAAATAAATATAAAATATTAAATTTGGGAAATCATGACCATACAAAGATGAAATAAATATAACCGTTGGATCAACATAAACGATCTAACGGTGAGATTGACTGGGTGTCACATGGGTGTAACATAACTTGGGTGTCACAATATCCTATCCCTTAATGGGATAGGATATTGTGACACCCAAGTTATGTTACACCCATGTGACACCCAGTCAATCTCACCGTTAGATCGTTTATGTTGATCCAACGGTTATATTTATTTCCATCTTTGTATGGTCATGATTTCCCAAATTTAAAGTGAAAGCATTAAATATGGGAAATCATAACCATACAAAGGTAGAAATAAATATAAAATATTAAATTTGGGAAATCATGACCATACAAAGATGAAAATAAATATAACCGTTGGATCAACATAAGCGATCTAACGGTGAGATTGACTGGGTGTCACATGGGTGTAACATAACTTGGGTGTCACAATATCCTATCCCTTAATTTAATTAGTTAAATTAATTATCAAATATTTAAATTTTGAATTTGAATTTTGAAATTCGAATTTTGAATTTGAAATTCGAAATTGGAATTTTGAAATTGGAATTTTGAATTTGAATTTTGAAATTTGAAATTTGAATTTGAAATTTGAATTTGAAATTTGAAATTTGAATGTTTGAATGTTTGAATGTTTGGATGTTTGAATTCGAATTTGAATTGGCTATGAAAAGTTGTTTCATAACAAAAGGATAAGATGAGATCTTGTTGGAGCAAATCCCTTGTATCAAGAGAAGATCTATGGAGATCTCCAAGGGCTGATTTGGGGCGCCATTTTGGTGGGAGATGATTGTCATCTTGTCAAACCAACAAGCTCCAATCGGATTTGGTTGTTGAGAGAATCAGTGAGCTAGTTGGTTCAAACTTGAATGCAACAGCTCAAATGTATCTGGACCCTTTTTGGGCTGAATATGGGCGCATGAATTGGTGGTCATATGATGACCATTGGTTCAGAATTTTGACTAGATAAAGACCTAGTCTTATGAGGATTCAAAGGGGAGGTTATTGGGATTTTTGAATTTCAGCAACTCCACCTTTTTCTCACTCACTTGTGCGCCACTTTTATTATAAGTAAAGTAAAAATTCTGATTTGATACATTAATTCTCTCCCTCTCTTGTGCGCCTAGTTGGTGAGTTCCTCCTTAAGGTTTTTCAAAAGAACCTAGCCAATTCTTCTATATACCATTCCCACTCTTGTGAAGTTTTCATGCTACAGACTTCACTCTTCTAAACACATATATCGAGCCTCCCTCTTCACCTATCAGAGCGCATAGCAAGCCTCTCTGTGGTGGTCAATTGGTGGCTTTCAAGAAAACGTTCTTGCATCTTGACGTGGGTGGTGTGGATCAACGTTAGAGGGTTTGAACCCTTCAAACCTAACACTGATCGTCTTGGAGTTTTGAACTCACAAACAAAGGTAACATCACATGCCATAAAGCATGATTCTTGATTGCATGTGTAATTCCGCATATGAAAAATTTTGTTTTTCCCTCTCACATGCTACGGCCTTCAAGGCCATTTTACTTTCAAGTGGTATCAGAGCCCGGTCGCTTTACCATCGGCGGGTGATGGTACTTTGTTTGTGAAATTAATTTTCTCACGGTCAAAAGGTCTTTTTGTTAAAGATTAATTCTTTGCATGTGGATTTTTTTTATGAACATGTTTAATATGATTATGGTGTTCATATATCTACATGACCTCATGGTTTTGTTTGTTTTGATTCTTTGTGAAAGTTTTCAAAAGAAACATTTTTTTGAAAAGGGAATATGATTCTGCCATGATGTGAATATTCAAATGCATTATTTTCTTCATGATTTTATTTAATAAATTTTTGTATGTGATGATGTATGGTTCGGCCATATGAGTTATGGTTGAATAAATGTTTAATTTTTGTGATCTTTGAGAAAGATTTGACAAAGATTTGAATTATGCATAAAGATGCAAAATTCGACCATTGGGAGAAAATTGGAAAATTTTTGAATTTTGATTCTTGTTTTGATATTTTAATTGTTAAATTATAAAAATATATGTGAGGAAATATTTATATAATATTTGATATTATGTGCTTGCAAGCTGTTTAAATTTTCAAGTGCAATTTAGAAGGGGATGGTCATGGTGCCCGAAATTCGAATTTCAAATTTTAAATTAATGTGTAATTTTGCTCTATTTTAATTAAGTTGTAATTTTGAATTTTGAATTTTGAATTTTTATTATTTGTCCCTCCAAAGATTTTTTGGAGTTTCTTTAATTATATGTAATTAGAGAATTAGGCTAGTGGCGTATATACGACGAGGAACCGATGCTTGAGAAGCAAGATGGACAAATGCACGAGCACCATGACCATCTCAAATAAAACTGTTTTATATGCATGTATGCTTTTATGTTTTGAACGACTAGTATGCATGAATTGGACAAATCGCGTTTGTATGTATTATTATGCATGTCCAATTACGAGTAGTGTAATCTGATAGATGTTTGACATAGGATAACGACTAGCATGATAATAATATAAATGCGTTTGATGAGACCTAATAAACCCCAAATAAAAGGAACCCTTAAAGGAATAAATTATTAAGCATATGATTACCTCCCACCACCAATATTACTCGAACCTCCTCTACATAGTGGTGCTCCACAACTCAGTTAGGACCCACTGTTTCGTTGAGTAAGAGTAGTATTAGAAGTGTTAGACACTTAGGGTGCTGGTTAATACTTAACTGAGACATAAGTTGCAGGCTCAGCCAGGCTTATGTGCTTAGGGTAATAATGCTAGGTTGGTTGCATGAGATGCACCACTAAGTAATAAGGAGTTGTCAACCTAATGTTAAGAGAGGGTATGAGATACTGTTGATGAGGATCAACCCATTATTTAAATTAATCTTGCGGTCACAGACGGGGGTTAAAATAGATAATCGCACTCTTAATCTCACTAAGGTAAAATCTAAAAGTAGATTAACCCTAAGTCAAAAGGGAAGGGTCATTGACTTAGATAAAAATAGTGGGAGGGGAAAATTATTTAAAGTCTTTAATAATTTGTTTATACAACATGTCTAAATATATTAATTAAATCATCTTTACATCTTTTTCAGTTTTTAGTATGACTAATCCACTGTCACTGCGCTCAATACTCGATACGAACAAACTGACTGGTTCAAACTTTATGGACTGGTATCGGAACTTAAGAATTGTTCTTAGGGCCGAAAAAATAGCTTATGTCCTGGATGCTGCATTACCCGTAGCTCATAGGGAAGGGGAAGATGGGTTCGCGGAATTTGATTTTGAGGCCCACAAACAGCACATGGATGAAAATGTGTTGACTGTCTGCATCATGTTGGCATCCATGTCGCCTGAACTGCAAAAGCAGCATGAGCATATGGATGCTCCCTCTATTGTCTTACATCTCAAGGAGTTGTATGACATTAAAGGCAGGCATGAGAGGCATGAGGCCTCTAGAGAATTGTTCTCATGCAGGATGTCTGAAAACATGTCTGTGAGCAGTCATATTCTTAAGATGATCGGGCTCATTGAGAAGCTAGGAAATCTAGGCTTCGTGATGGATGCCGAGCTAAGTAATGACTTAGTCCTGACCTCGCTTCCACCTTCCTTCAGTCAATTCATTATGAATTACAACATGCATGGGATGCTGTGAGCTTGCCTGAATTGTTAAGCATGTTAACAACTGCTGAATTGTCTATCAAGAAGGATAGGACACATGCTCTTCTGATTGGTGGGCCTAGCAAGGAAAAGGGTAAGGGCAAGGAGCCTGCGAAAGAAGACTCCCTTAAACCCAAAGGAAAACCCAAGAAGAAGAAAGGCAAAAAGAAGGGTAAGAGTGCATCCAAGGACAAAAACGATGCTGAGTGCTTCCATTGTGGCAAGAAAGTCCATTGGAAGAGGAATTGTCCAGACTACCTGAAGAGTGTGAAGGACAAGAAGCATGGTGATGCTTCTACCTCAGGTACTTTCATGATTGAGATAAATTATTCTTGTGCTAATCCTACCTCACGGGTATTGGATACCGGTTGTGGTTCTCATATCTGCAATATGTTGCAGGTGCTTAGGAGCCCAAGGAGATTGGAGAGAAACGAGGTGGACCTCCGCGTTGGCAATGGAGCAAGGTTGCTGCTCATTCTGTTGGAGATGCCGACCTTATTTTGCCTACAGGCCTTTTATTGCATTTGAATAATTGTCTTTATGTTCCAAACATTTCTAGAAACATTATTTATATTTCTTGTTTAGAAAAAGATGGTTTTACTTTTAGTATTAAGAATGGTACATTTTCTATCATTTCGAATGATATTGTTTATGGTACTGCTTCTTTAATAAATGGATTGTATGTTCTGGAAATGAGAACTGAAGTGCTCAATATAGCCGTGAAATGACCTAGGATAGATAATCAATCTTATCTTTGGCATTGTAGACTAGATGAAACAAGATTGTCTAGGATGCATGCAAATGGATACCTAGATTCCATGGATTTGGAATCCTATGGACAATGTGAATCTTGTCTAGCTGGGAAAATGACTTGTCATAAGCCCAAAGGGCTTGAGAGTCATAGGGCTAGTGAGTTATTAGAACTCATTCATACTGATGTTTGTGGGCCAATGTCTATAGAGGCTAGAGGAGGATACTCCTATTTCATCACCTTTACTGATGACAAATCAAGATTTGGGTACGTGCACCTAATGAGATATAAATTTGAAGCCTTTGAAAAGTTCAAGGAGTTTAGGAATGAAGTAGAGAAACAGCGTGGCAAGATGATTAAGACATTACAATCAGATCGTGGTGGTGAATATCTGAGCCATGAGTTTCAGGATTATCTGAGAGAAAATAGAATTCTCTCGCAGTTTACTGCACCTTACACACCACACCAAAATGGTGTCTCCAAAAGGAGAAACAGGACCTTGTTAGACATGGTCAGGTCTATGATGAGTGAGACTCAACTTCCAAAATCGTTTTGGGGATATGCCTTAGACACAGCGGCATACCTTCTAAATAGGATACCGTCTAAATCTGTTCAGACCACACCATATGAGATATGGAATGGTAAGAGACCCAACCTGAGTTACCTCAGGGTATGGGGATCGCCAGCTTATGTCAAAGCGTTGGCATCAGACAAGCTTAGTGCTAAGAGTACTAAATGTCTATTTGTGGGGTATCCCAAAGGTACTAAGGGATACTGCTTTTACTCCATGGATGAATACAAGGTGTTTGTGTCAAAGAATGCTGAGTTCCTTGAGAAGGATTTGATCTCTCAAGGAGCCAGTGGGAGTAAGATTGATCTTGAAGAAGTTCAAGAACCACATGAACAGATTGAGGAACCCGATTCTGCTCCGCAGGCGACGTTCTCCAATGGAGAAGTAAACACACAACTCCGTAGGTCAACGAGGGTCATCCATCCACCTGAGAGGTATGAGTTTGTGATTGAGAATCAACAAACCGTCGAGGATGATGAACCAAGTAACTACGAAGAGGCAGTCAAGGATGTTGACTCTTCTAGATGGCTTGAAGCCATGGAATCTGAAATGGATTCGATGTATCAAAACAAGGTATGGACCTTGGTTCCTAAACCGCAAGGAGTAGTTCCTATTGGTAACAAATGGGTCTTTAAAAGAAAGACTGATGTATATGGCAACGTTCAGACCTACAAAGCTAGGTTGGTTGCGAAAGGGTATCGTCAAAGACAATGAGTTGACTATGATGAGACTTTCTCGCCTGTTGCCATGATCAAATCTATTAGGATCATGCTTGCAATAGCGGCATATCACGACTATGAAATTTGGCAAATGGATGTCAAGAACGCCTTCTTGAATGGGTTCTTGAAGGAGGAAGTGTACATGACACAACCTGAGGGCTTTGAAATTAAAGATCAGGAGCATATGGTATGCAAACTTCAAAGGTCGATATTTGGGCTAAAGCAAGCATCAAGGAGTTGGAATATTCGTTTTGATGAAGTCGTTAAGAGTAACGGTTTTATCAAGAACGAGGATGAACCTTGTGTTTACAAGAAGGTTAGTGGGAGTAATGTCGTCTTCCTGGTACTTTATGTAGATGACATATTGTTAATAGGAAATGACATCCCCACATTACAAATAACGAAAGAGTGGCTTTCAAAAAGCTTCACCATGAAGGATTTGGGAGAAATAGCCTTTATACTTGGTATAAAGATCTATAGAGATAGATCCAAGAGGCTGCTGGGTTTATCTCAATCCATGTATGTTGACAAGATGCTAAAGAGGTTTAGCATGGAAGGGTCGAAAAGGGGTTTTCTTCCCGTCAGTCATGGGGTACATCTTTCAAAGGCTATGTGTCCTAAGTCATAGCCTAAGAAGGATCGCATGAGTGGAATTCCATACGCTTCGGCTATTAGATCCATCATGTATGCCATGATATGTACGAGACCAGATGTCTCATATGCTTTGAGCATTACAAGCAGATACCAGTCAGACCCTGGAGAGGTTCACTGGACAGCAGTCAAGACCATCCTTAAATACTTAAGAAGAACTAAGGATGCGTTTCTGGTCTATGGTGGGGTTGATGAGCTAACAGTGAAAGGGTTCATTGATGCCAGCTTTCAGAGTGACAAAGATGACTGCAAGTCACAGTCAGGGATCGTATTCACCTTAAATGGTGGGGCAGTATCTTAGAAGAGTTCCAAGCCGGAGACAACAGCAGATTCAACGACAGAAGCTGAATATATAGCTGCTTCAGAAGCAGCTAAGGAGGCCATGTGGATCAAGAAGTTCATATCTGAACTTAGGGTGGTTCCAAGCGTGGATGAGCCCATAGAGTTGCTTTGCGACAACACTAGAGCCATTGCGCAGTCAAAGGAACCTAGGTCTCATCAAAGATCTAAGCACGTGCTCCGCAGATATCACCTGATTAGAGAAATCATTGATAGGATGGATGTAAAGATGGATTATATTCCCACAAATGATAACCTAGCCGATTCTCTGACAAAGGCTGTTTCTCAGAGAAAACATGATAGTCATTATGAGGCTTTGGGTATACGACTTAGGTCTAATTGGCTCTAGGCCAAGTGGGAGCTTGTTAGTATATGGATGTCCTAGAGACAATCTTTTAATTAGATTAGGACATATGTGGACCTTTGTATTGTCACAAATAAATAAAAGCACTATTTATTCTGTTTCATATTTTGTCTCAATATTACTGTTAATATTTATATGAGTAACTGGATAAACCCCTTGGAATAAAATAGGTATCTCTTATTCCTAATTTTATGTTCCTAGTCTAGAGACACTGAGAATGGGGATCAGTGATCTCGGGTAAGACTAGCACGACTTATCTACTTGTATTCGGATGCAAGGTAAAGACCTCATGAGCTACAGATATGGAGATGTCTTAGCTAAAGAGACTCTATGAGGAAATCTCACAGAGAGTATCATTAGAGTAGTCTCTTTATATTTGGGTATGTCTTTCCTTAGACCAGAAGTTATTACCTAGATTGTGTTCTAGAAGGCATGCTTTGACTGTATACCTCGTCTGCCTGAAACATAGAGACTCATAGGTATACTGTTGGGCTTGTTCTGAAAGAGCACAGGGCTAGGGTGATAAGCTGAAGGAATTCGTCAAATCTCTGTGAGAGATTAGGTTATCTGTAAACCGGAGAAATCGGGATGACATTTATAGGGACTAGGGAATCTATGCATAGTAAAAGAGATCATAAGAGATCTGCCTTTAGAGTCAGTAATCTGAAGATTCCCTATTTCGAATAAAGCTTACCCTAAACCGCAAGGGTTGATACGCTTCCTTACCCTAGGTTTTATGGGAAGGTAACCGAGACGAAAAGAAATACATACGGCAACCAAATATGTGTAATAGGATGATCAAGTCATTAATCTAACTAGCTCTAGGGCAACAAAGCATTGCTAGTGCTCTGTGTTGTCATTAAATGGGTTGTGGGCTTGTTGGGCCCGAGCCCATTTATTTCAGTGGCTATGTTGGACCTAATGGGTCACACACTAACACCTTAATGTCATGATGATATAGCATTAAAGGTATTGGGCCTAATAATGGTTGTTAGCCCAAGATGAAGTTTGGAAGCCCACCTAAGAGGGAGAAGGCGCGTGGTATTGTTAATGGGCTTGGATGGTCCAAGACATTACTAATTAATTTAATTAGTTAAATTAATTATCAAATATTTAAATTTTGAATTTTGAATTTTGAATTTGAAATTGGAAATTGGAATTTTGAATTTTGAAATTTGAATTTGAATTTAAAATTTGAATTTGAATTTAGAATTTAAATGTTTGAACGTTTGAATGTTTGAATTCGAATTTGAATTGGCTATGAAAAGTTGTTTCATAAAAAAAGGATAAGATGAGATCTTGTTGGAACAAATCCCTTGTATCAAGAGAAGATCTATGGAGATCTCCAAGGGCTGATTTGGGGTGCCATTTTGGTGGGAGATGATTGTCATCTTGTCAAACCAACAAGCTCCAATCAGATTTGGTTGTTGAGAGAATCAGTGAGCTAGTTGGTTCAAACTTGAATGCAACAGCTCAAATGTATCTGGACCCTTTTTGGGCTGAATAGGGGCGCATGAATTGGTGGTCATATGATGACCATTGGTTCAGAATTTTGACTAGATAAAGACCTAGTCTTATGAGGATTCAAAGGGGAGGTTATTGGGATTTTTGAATTGCAACAACTCCACCTTTGTCTCACTCACTTGTGCGCCACTTTTATTATAAGTAAAGTAAAAATTCTGATTTGATACATTAATTCTCTCCCTCACTTGTGCGCCTAGTTGGTGAGTTCCTCCTTAAGGTTTTTCAAAAGAATCTAGCCAATTCTTCTATATACCATTCCCACTCTTGTGAAATTTTCATGCTGGAAACTTCACTCTTCTCCCTCTTCACCTATCAGAGTGCATAGTAAGCCTCTCTGTGGTGGTCAATTGGTGGCTTTCAAGAAAGCGTTCTTGCATCTTGACGTGGGTGGTGTGGATCAACGTTAGAGGGTTTGAACCCTTCAAACCTAACACTGTTCGTCTTGGAGTTTTGAACTCACAAACAAAGGTAACATCACATGCCATAAAGCATGATTCTTGATTGCATGTGTAATTCTACATATGAAAAAAAAAAAATTTCCTCTCACATGCTACGGCCTTCAAGGCCATTTTACTTTTATAAACATTATTAATCACTTTCTATATTTATTTAAGCCTCATAATAATTATTAGGGTCAATTATGGAATTATTTCCTAATTTCACATAATTAATTGATTAACTTTCTTAATTAACGATGCGGGTTCTTACATGCATATTTTTTAAATTTTCCCCTTGCTGGAACTCTTTCGTGCTGTTTTTTACCTCAGAAATCACTTCGTCTTCGTTTTCCAGGTTTTTCGAACGCATTTGGATTATGTCTTTGATCTATGTTCTCCAACTCCATCTGTTCCAGCTTAAGGTACTTCTTCGACCGAGTTGTGAACTCCACCAACGTTCGAACCAGATCCTTGTATACCGATTTAGCTAGCCTAGAGGACCGATGCAACCCTGCTATTACAAAGTGTATATGAACGTTTTCAAACAACCCTAGAACCTGTAAGGATGCCGTTTTGAAGCGGCCCAAGTATTTTTGTAAAGTTTTGCCAGTTGTTACCTTATTTTCCCCAACGCAAACTTAGACTTCGGCTATTTCTTGCTAGTAGCAAAATTCAACAAAAATCTTCCACCGAATTCCTCAAAGGACCAGATAGACCCGGCTGTCAATGATGAAAATCACATTTGAGTTGCTCTTGTCAATGTGGCTGCAAAAAGTCGTGTGATTAAAGGTTCTTCTATCCCCTTAATGTACATGGCCGTATCAAAGGCATCCAAGTGCACCTGGGGATCTTGAGTTCCATCATATTTGGGGAGCTCTGACAAGTTTAAGTTTTCTGGTAAGGGTGCATCAACAATCTCGTCCACAAAAGGACTATCGTTGTATTCCCCCTACTGTACTTTCTTCTGTATACTCCGGACACATCATCCGGGTTTCTAACTTGTTGCCTGTCATTATGAAGTTGGAAATTTTCCATTTGTCTTGTCAGATTCCTTCCTCCACCTCGGCTTTCATCATTACCTCGGCTAACATCGTTTGTCAGATCCCTTCCTCCGCCTCGACTACTATCATGACGTGTTTCTTGATTTCGAGTCGGGTTAGTAACTACCCTTTGGCCTCGGCTGGCAGCATTCCTCATCTAACTCTGGGTTCCCCCTCGATTATCATTGTTCTGACGAGGATTCGTGATTCTTAAGTCAGTCATCACTTGCGTTATAGCTCGTGCGGGATCCGGGTTCATGACCCGCCATAGCCTAGTTTCCAACTCCCGAATCTGCCTAGCATTTTCTTGCCTTTGGAGCTCATTCCTTCTTTCCATCTCTTCCATCCTCCTAAGTACTGCAGCAACAACTAGATTTGTCACCCGTTGGTCGTTGTTTGCATCATTTGGCATTTGTCCAGTGTTTGCATCTTGTCTTTCAATCGGCTGTAACCCCTCCACGTATGGGGCGTGGGGGTTAATCGCTGGAGTTGATGCTAAGTCAGAGTGCACATCACTGACATGAACAGCGTTGGTATCTACCTGCTGATGGTCATTGGGGACACGTTGTCCCGATGGAACCTCCCGGATTGAGGGGATTGGTTCATGTCTAGGGTTCGACATCGAAGGTTGCCGGAAACCGCTTCTGGTGGTCCTCACCATTTTGATCGTCTACTTTTAACCATGTGATCGTGGAAAGTTGGTTTCCCCACAGACGGTGCCAATGTTCTACCTGATTGGCAGAGATGTCTAACCAAGGATTAGCTTGTCAATGTTAGATCTGGTGCTCTCTCTAGATAGCTATGAATTAGGTATCTTGGGGGTAACGAATCACGACACACGATATAATGGCTTAAGCCAAGAAGGGGTGGTGTGTGTCCTATGTGTTTGCATAAAATAGGTTAAGAGAGATCAGTCATACCGGTGGTCTTTAGCTCCTATCTTTGGGCTTGGGTCGTTTGGGCCTTCCAAAGATATGGGCCTTACTCAAGTCCACAACACTAGTGATGAATGACATGAAATAAAATTCCTCCTCCTCAACACTTAAAATGTTGCACGTCTCGGGCAACCCCCACATTTAAACACAAAACTAAGGTGAAACCAATCTCAATAAATTTCCAATGTGCAGGATTACATGGTTTTTGACTTGGGCTTGTACCGTGGCTAAGAAAAGAATGAGATTAAAAGGCACAAAGGGGCTAACCAAAGGGAATATAATGCAAGGGGTGTGGTTATCTGGCCAAAGTGGGGAATAAAAGAAAGAAGGCCTCTATTATATTTATGCATGCAACTGAAAAATGTAGTTTTAAAAAGAAAAGGAGCAAGTTCTAGAGAACAAAAATCACGAGGGAAAGCACACATGATAGAAAGAATGGTAAAAAGATAAATTCCATTCATAAAGGCTGAAACTGTCACAAGGTTAATACCAACTCATGCAATTAGCATCAAGCCAAGTATTCTAACAATCAAGAACTCTGCTCAATTAGAATGATCCATCAAGAACAACATATCCAAGTTCACACTATGTATAACTCAACAATTATAAGGAAGAAAAGGAAAATCTACTTATTGAAAATTAAAACTAAAATTAAAATTGCAGACAAAGTAAAATAAACTAAAATAAAGAAAAGTCAAAGGCAAAGGAAGACTCCTTGTCCTCCTTAGGGAGGATAAGTGGCGTCAGTGAGCCTGAGCTCTGCCTCCATAGGCTGCTGCTGGGGTCCCTCATGAAAAAGCTTGAGGGGTGTCCATTCACAGTTAAGGTCTTCTCAGTCTTCTTATCACACAACTTCTTCTTTTGATCATTTCTTCCAACCTTATGAATAGTATTCCGCATATTAAAAACAAAAGAAGGACTTTTTGGTACCCATTTCATCTTGGGTCTATGAGAGTTAAGATCAATATTAGTAGGAAATCTTCTCATAATAAAGTTCTTTCTATGATAGCACAAGTGAGAAATATGTCTTATCTTACCACAATGGTTGCATACAATGTGTGTGTGCAAGATGTCTTGTTCTTCCTAATATAATCAAATTTCTTTTTAGGACTATGTGAAAACAGAATCAAATTAGACATATGATCATAATTATTATCAGTAGGCGAGTCAGAATCCACAAGTAATGCAGAATCCACAATCAAATCAATATCAACATTATTATTCACATCGTGAATCACATTAATGCACGGAACTGAGTGCTCAACCTTGACCCTAGAATGCTTCATGGAGTCAAAGATACTAAAATGCACAATACTATCACCAAATTCTAAGGAAAAAGTACTAGTATGTATATCTATCTTAGTCCTACCTGTTTTCATGAAAGGCCTTCCTAGAATGATTGGGGGCCTACTATTAGGAGATTCACCTTCCAAGTCTAAAATGTAAAACTCAGTAGAGAAAATCAATTCATTCACCATAACTAAAACATCTTCAATCAAACTAGCAGGATGAGCATTACTCCTATTAGCTAACTGGATAACAACACCGGTGGCATGTAAAGGACCAAGACCAAGATAATCATAAACAGATTTAGGCATAATATTTATGGCAGCACCTAAATCTAGCATGCAATCATCAAATCTATAATTTCTAATAAGGCAAGGAATAGCAAACGCCCCTGGATCATTGCACTTCTCAGGCATGGGCTGGATGAGTGCAGAAATGTTTCAGCTCACGCTTACTAATTCGTCCCCCTTTAGCCGCCTCTTGTTTGTTCGTAACTCCTTCAGGAACTTGGCATATTTAGGAATCTGCTTGATTGCTTCTAAGAGAGGAATATTAATTGCAACTTTTTTGAACGTCTCTAGGATCTCCTTCTCTTGTGTTGTCTCTGCCAGCTTCTTGGATTTGATGGCTCTCTGAGGGAAAGGAAGAGAAATGGAAAACACAGGCTCATCATGACCTTGCTTCTCTTGCACTGTCTCCTCTTTTTCTAGTGTTGGTTCAGTCTCAGATGCAGCTTGCTTAGGCTCTTCTAGTTGCTTGCCAGACCTTAGGGATATAGCACTAACATTCAGATTTCCCTTCGGATTTGGAACTGTCTGGGAAGGAAGGGAATCAAGCCCCTGAGGTTAGGTCTGGCTCAAAAAAGTAGCCAATTTCCAGATCTGAGTCTGTAAGTTCTGAATTGATGACTCAGTTCGCTGTTGGAATTGCAAATTACTAGTGGCAAGCTGTTTAACTAAATCTTGTAGAGAAGGACCACTTCCTGGCTGTTGCGGTACTGGTGGCTACTGGAGAGGTGCAGTAGGTCGAAAATTATGCCTCTGCTACTGAGGTACGAACTGCTACCTCTGTTGGTACTAGTTCTGATTCTGGTTTTGGTTCCACTTCAAGTTGGGACGATCCTTCCTGCCAGGGTTATAGGTGTAAGAGAATGGGTTCTACTGTTGTTGTTGTTGTTGGTAGTGAAGTTTACCAGGGAAGACTCCTACTGCAGCAACTGTTTGGTCTACTAGAGGGACACCTTCTTATAAACTGGGGCAAGCATCAGTGGGGTGTAACCGGTTGTAGCAAATACCGCATAGGTTGCTCACCTGTGGAGTGGGAGTGGGAGGTTGGATTATCTACGTCACAGCCAACTGTCTCATGAGTGAAGTTAGCTCGTCAAGCCTATCCTCTATTCTTCGATTATTTGTGCTCGATGCCACTGCTGCTGCTACTACTGAATTCTGGATAGGAGATGCTTGCACTTGGAACATTGCACTGTTGTTCGCTCTAGTGCCAAATTGTTAAGCATTGGCTTCCATATCTGCAATCAACTCTTTTGCCGCAACAGGTGTTTTATTGATCAAGACTCCACCACTGGCTGCATCCAAAAGATTTTTGTCCATAGGAAGTAAGCCTTCGTAGAAGTAGACAATCAGCAATTGCTCTTGAATCTGATGATGTGGATAACTTGCACAAAAGTCTTTTAAACCGCTCCCAGTACTCATGCAAGTTCTCCCCATTTGCTTGTCTTATGCCACTTATCCCCTTTCTGATTGAAGTGAATCTTGAGAAAGGGAAAAATTTCTCCAAAAACAATTTAGCCATGCCATTACAAGTCTCGATAGATAAAGGTTGAAGGTAGTACAACCAATCCTTAGCTCCTCCATCGAGGGAAAAAGGAAAGGCTCTCAGTTTGACCTGCTCTTCATCAACTCCTTGCGGCTTCATGGTTCTGCAGACCACATGAAACTCCTTTAAGTGCTTACGAGGGTCCTCTCCTGCAAGGCCATGAAACTTGGGAAGCAAATGTATTAGACCAGACTTAAGTTCAAAAACAGTATTAAGTTATGGATAACGAATGCATAAAGGTTGGTAGTCAACCTCAGGGGCAGCTAACTGCTTTAAACTTCTATTGTCCAATTTTTATTTTCTGAATTAATGACACTACAGTTAGAAAAAAATAAATTTACTCTACTAGAACAACTAGGAAAATCAGAAGAAGAAATAAACTCAGAATGTTTAGTATGTTCAGAATGCTCAGAAACAAAGTCAAGTTCAATAGCGCTACTATAACTTAACCTACGAGCTCTCCTAGCAACATGCAATTGTCTCTCTATCTCAGGGTAAAGTTCAAACAAAGGACTACCACTACTCTTAGTCATGCATCATAAGGTGCTACAGCAGGTAAATCGCTATAAGCATACAAAACATACGAAAATCATTACAAACACTGAAAATTTACCCAAAAAATATCAAACGATTTTTAAAAATTATGGGACCACCACACAAAAATTCTAATCCTATCTAGGAACTCAAAAATCAAATAATTTTTTTTCAAAAAATAAAATAAAATAGTAAATGAAGGAATTTGGCTAAACTAGGGCCTGACTTATGAGGCATAGACAAGGATGATCGTATCCTTCAGTTCACCAATTTTCAGAGTGATCAAAACAAGTCAAACAATTGCAGAAATACTTGATACATCCTAAAACGACTAAGAAATAGCAAAAAGGGTTAGTAAACGACAGAATTTCGCGAAATTAAGGAGCCCTCACTTCCTTTTAGGGAGTGCCTTTTGCTCAAAAGGTCAAATTCCTTTGGGAATTGAACTCTTGAGATCGAATTGAGTAAGATAGTCATCTTCCCAAACACAAAAACACCCAAAATCGCAAAAAAAAAACAAGAGTAAATACCCTTTTGGGTCCCTAACAAAAAACATGGTCCCCATTTTAGTCCCTTACAAAAATAAATTAGTCAGTTAGTCCCTAACAAATTCAAAGTGGGCCCATTTTAGTCCTTTTGAGGGACTAATATGGGTCTTTTTTGAATTTGTGAGGGACCACGATTTCAACTAAATGGGTCCACTTTGAATTTGTTAGGGACTAACTGACTAATTTATTTTTGTAAGGGACTAAAGTGGAGATCGTGTTTTTTGTTAGGGACCAAAAATGGTATTTACTCAAAAAACTAAGAAGTAAAACAGAAAAGAACGAAAAAGAAAGATTAAAGAAAGTAAAAACAAGCATTTAAAAAGGCCTTTTTGGTCCCTAACTGGGCTTTCATGTCTGCTTAACATTAGTATGTCTCTGAGTTACCTGCAAAACTGATATGAATGTCACCAAGAATAGTGAGACCCAAGACCAATTTAGTTAGGATCGTTTCTAGAATCAGAAATTTAAAATAAGAAATAAAGAACCTTGACCCGTTATCTATGGAAGATAAGAACCAAAGGTATAAGAAGGATAAAGACGTAACACTCAAGAAAGAAGAAAGTGAGTGATAAGTCTGGTTTGAACGCCGCAAGAATAAACTTCTTGATAAGTTCAGAGTTCTAGATAAGAACCAAAGAGAAGAAACCTCTCTATTATATTATAACATCAAAATCTGATTACAAGAGTTATATCCTCCCTTATTTATACTTGGAACATCCCTCCAAGAATAGGAAAAGACTTAGCAAATGAAAAGACACTAATTTAAAGTTGACAACTTGGAAAAGGAAAAGACTCTAATCAGCCCACTAAACATTAATGACGTTGGAAATGTGAATTAACCCCACTAAGCATTAATAACATTGAGAATTGTAACACCCTCCCTTGTATGCATCCAAGAGAGTTGTTTGCTAAGCGGATTAGAGTTCTTAATATCATTACTTGAATACTAAAAATTCATTTTCAGTTGCTAATTAAAAATTATAATTGAAATCGAGTCACTTACAAAAATCAGAGTGCACTTTCAAAATTTCTTAACTTGCTGAAAATATTATTTTCCTGGCAGATGGTGTTGTCTTGAAAAATTCGTATAAAATCAAGCTCATCGATACACAAAAATATTCTTTGTAATATAGAAACTAGACATCTGGGACTTCGCGTACATATAAATTATACGCGAATCGGAGAAGAATAGCCCCATGAAACAGAACTCGTAAAGTACTCAAAACTCTGTATTATTCTAGAAACCTCCGGACTCGTAAAAATCATAATAAATCGGGGTTTCAGAATTTCATTGTAAGGTTTATATAATCTGAAAGTACACAACTGGGGCTTTACATCCATATAAAATATACCTCAATCGGAGGCTAGTAGCCCCAGAACGACAACTTGCAAAGTGCTCAAAAAACAGTTCAAAAATCCAAATTTTAAAATACAGCAAAATTATTTTCGCAAACTAAATACCAAACATATACATATCATGCTACGCTTCTTTTTCAAAACAGGATTTACATCCTATCATGTAATTCTTCAAAAGATCTCACACTATTACTCAATTAAATCATGTCCAACGCATAAAAAGTAAAACATAACATAAGTTGGATATCGGAACGGCAATAACATCAAGCATGATTCTCAGGATATTATGCATAAACATAATTACAGAGTTCAGCAATTCTTCATCAAATTTTCAGAATTCAATTCCCAAAACAAGTTTACTAATCTCCATAACATCTTATTGCATATAATCTTTCAGCATTTAATCCAACAGAAACAAAACTAACAGCAGTCATCCTCAAACAGCAGAGCATCAACCAAGTACTTCCAATGACATGCTTTATCAAATATTTCTTTATCTTCCTGCAATTTATAAAAATGCAGCCCCCAAAGGGGTGTGAGAAATTCCAGTAGTGTGGCAATAAAACCAATACAGCAACAATATTAGACTAGGTACAAAATTCCAAAACAGTCGCATCAACATTTAAATTTCCGGACAGATGCTAACATATAATCAAGGTGCGTATATAATGCCAAAGTACTAATCAAGATGCGTATATAACGCGAAAATACTAATCAAGATGCGTATATAACGCCAAAGAGTACGTTCATAGCACCGTCGTGCACGTACTAACAAACACAGTGGATATTCCATAGGGTTCCCCAAAAGGTGAATTCCACTCGACCTATGCGGACTGAAGCCAAGTGTCCCATACCCTGGTACCGTAGGGATGCCTATATGATGCGTGCTCAAACGTATGCTTATATTTATTATATACTTCAGTCTCCAAGATGAATGCATAATGTGGTATGCAATAGCATGCTTGACACACACACAAACAGACACAGGTGAAACATGATGTGCATATGCATGACTAGATCATAATCATATAGCATATATCTCTTGTGTATGTAATACCAAGCTGCCAAATAACAAATACTTCCATAGGCAGAATTTCCCATCAAGACAAGTCCAAAGCAGAATACATATATCATATAACTGAATACTAAGCATAAAGCACATGTGAGCATCAGTTCAAAATTCCATACTCTAGCTAATAGTCACAGTAGGTCTCACCACCAAACACATACCTCATGTCCAAGCAATAATCAACAGCACCAAAATTCAGCCCACTCAATAAGAGTTACGTGCACCTAAATACATGCGGTACAAGTCAGAATTTTATTCATACATCCCTATTATTTATAGGAACTTTGCATGCCTTCTTATTCTTGTATTTCATTCGATTTACCATGCTTCTTGTGCTCACCAATTTCTGCCTTCCCATTAATTACTAACATGTTACCATAATAAAATCCTAAATTTCCAATGCTTGCCAATTCGGTTTTCATCATGCCACTCAATCACAACAATTTTCTGACTTCTTATTAATTTATCAAAGGTTAATAGTGAAATTTCCAAGATTCTCCACACATACTAATTCAGTTCTGTTTAGCATAAAAGGTTCAGAATTTTATTCACTTAACCAAGGCACTAATTGCTAAAAAATCAGGATTTTCCAGGGTTTTACAACACACACCCCAAATTCGATTTTAACATACTTTCTAACTTAGATTCAATTTCTGACTTGGTTTAGCTTTACCCCTCATTAACAAAATTTACCACTTCTTAATTATACAATCTCGGCTTTGACTAATAATTAGGAATTCATAATTTAGACATTCATCTAACCTGTCTACAATTCCTAAGGTGCACTAGGGTAAACCCAAAAAAAAACATGCTGTGAACGTTCATCAAGACATATGCTAGGCCTAATTAATTCTCTTAGTCCCAAGGAATCAGTTCCACTTACAAGGCTTAGAAAGGTGATTCAAATATCTTTCAGCATGCTGTTCCCATTAATTTTTGACACATGGAAGGCTTGAGACTTTAATCTAACTCAAGGGACATTCCTACTCTGGGTGGGGCTAATTTCCAAGTCCCCAAAATCTGTCCTAAGACACGCATATAGCAGGGTTTACGGCTTGGGCAAGTTAAGGGAGGATGACAAAACAGAAAATTGTTTCTAATAACCTATTTCCCAGCCGAACAGTGTAGAAAGAAGAAAAGAATTATGGAAAACCCCACTTACTTGTTCTCAAGCGTTCAAAGAACCACAATCAAGCAAGGACAGCCCAAACACTTTTTCTTATACTCCAAGAGACCGGTTCCACTGCATGCAAGGGGGCAAGAGTTCGACCAAGGCTTGGCCAAGTGCATGCAGAAAGAAAATTCAATCAGAGTCAAGTCAACTAGGGAAAACAGATACAACCAGAATTTTCTCACCTCTTTGATAGGTGTACTCGACTGACAGGGGAGGAAGGGAGACTTGAACATTGAGCTCTTCACTTAGGAATACTCACGGTTTTGTGCAGCAAAGGGAAGTAGACGGTGCTTTCTGACTTGAACCAAGAGGGTACCCAAACGGTTCTGTTTTGACCTTTTTGGTGTGCATAAGTGAGGATGCTTAGTTGGGTTCTTTTCTGCTGTTGAAGAAAATAAGGAGAGAGGCCAGTCTTACGGTTTTGGAGAAATGAATACTTGTTCCCACATGATGTTCTGTCGAGGCAAGGAGGGAAGGAAGAAGGTGCTTCTTAACCTTAGGCTGCACCAAAAGCTAATTAGTACTGTTACGTGTCCTACTAGGCGTACAAGGGAAGCGAAGTGGTGAGAGATTAGTTTTTAGACAATTGGTTTGAAGTTAAGATTTTTGTCCCCAAAGATGGAGTTTTGGCCGAAACATGAAGGATGAAATCCCAGTGCCCGTGGATTGTATAGATGGCGGACATGCAATGAAAGTAATGAAGGAGGATAAGGTTTAATCATTCATAGGTCAAGTGTAAGAAGATTTTTGGTGGATTAGGGCCTCCCTCAAAGTGCTTGGGCCGTAGCCCATTAAGACTCCTTTGGTTCCCAAAAATTAATTTCCTAAGAGCTAATCTACCTCACCTCATATAGTAATAGCTATTACATATCTTATACCCACTATGTAGCAACTAGAATTCTTTCATATTTTGTACCTAAAATTAATCTCATACTTTTAATGAGTACTCATATAATTCTAAGTATTATGCTTTCTATGTATTCTGATTAAATTATTCCTATACTTGTTCCTTATAGCATGTATGCACATAATTAAATTTCCAACTTGAATTATTCCACCCTAAACATAAATATATTTTTCGAGTTCAAACATGTATTATCTTACTAATGGTAGTTTATATTTATTCCTCGTTTTTACGGGATGTTACACTCTCCCCAACTTATTTTGAAGTTTGTCCCCAAACTTCGTCTTATCATCCCAAGATCTGCCTAAGTCTAACGCTTAACACCATTACGCCATGCCATACAGTTCACTGCATTCATATAGCCTACTATCAAGGCCATCAACATCTCAGAGTATTACCAACAAATTTTGTACTTTGTATGCTCATTAAATAATATAGATATAACACAATTTTGTTCGTACAGAAGGAAATAAAAATCTTCCTAAGCTTAACCATGATACGAACAATTTCCTAAGTTCTTTTTAAACACCAACAATTACCATAACATACAAGTGGGATGAAACAGACAAAAATCTTTCTAAACCAAGAAACTCCAGATAAAAAAAACCATAATAGAGCTCAGGGTTTTAGTGCACAATTAATAGATAACTAAACAAATCTATTTGCAAAACACTTCTTCACTTTCTAAATTTTAATAATTATTACTAGTGTAGGCATAAGTGATTAAACTTTTATTCACCCGATTCAAAATTATAACCTATGAAGGAAAACATGACCATAGACAAAAGGCCTCCTAACATTCCTATCTCATAGTTCACCTTTGATGTCTCGCTGTACTACTACTCAACTGATCATAAATTTCATTGGTTTCAAATAACATGTAATTAACAAGTCAGTGACCTATATCAAAGCTCCTTAGAATGTAAAGTCAAATTTAACAATAAAGTGATATTACCTCCTATTTCCTGAGCAAATATAAGGTTTATTAAATAGGATTTCCAACTATCATTGTTTCGTCTTTGGAATATGCACGTTACAACTTCTTAGGAGTGCCATCATCTTCTACTTGATTCTTATCAATAATAACGGTCCAGTTCACTCGCTACACAATTCACACATATGCATGACATTCAGGTTTCTACATTAGTCACCTTGCCTAATAATATCACAGACAGAATTTTATCTTCATTATCCTTCGGGAAATCAAGTAAGTAAAACAGAGCACATTACATTCTAATTTTCAATTTAAAGGAATTTTCATGGAATCACAAAATCTCTATCCTGCTTTTCAGACATACCATGTTAAGTGGTATCCCCTCATACAGCTCGTCAAAACACCCGTATGAGGAAACTTCCTCGAGCTTTCCGCTGTCCTAAGTACCTCAGATGTAATTGACTCCATTGATCAGAGGATCCATTAACCATGATATGACTTTCCAATTATCGACACATTTTACAATTTTTGAAACAGCTATCCAACATAATCCACTAACAGAGACCACACTGTCATAATTCAAGTTCACAAAAACTACATCAAATTCCGAGTTGTAATTAAATTTCCATCTATAATGACAAGTCACAAGCACGGCACAACTTCATGCAGAAAAACACCAAATCCAAAGTTCACTTAAACCGAAAACTAATCTCATCCATACAAACAACAATGCATCCATCCGATGAGAACATTTAAAGAAATAATGATAATATTTTATGCTGTATTTAAACAATTTCAAAATGAATATCAAACTTTTAACATGAGGTTTACAGCAGCATATTTAATTCACGTGTTGAATATTGTTCCGATTAAACAGCAATTAACCAAAGTCAGGATGCTTAAGTTAAATTCATCTCTTACATTATGCACTCAGTTTTTATATGAGGTGTTCTTGGAACCATGCAGGTATAAAAAAAAAATTCTAAGAGGTACTAGCTCGAATGGCTTATACAAAAAGGATTAACAGTTCCTAACAAACATGTGCAGAAGGTAGGGATGGTCCATATTAAGTTATATCTAGGATTTGGACATACAGGCAATTAAATCAAGATAATGATTCATCCCAAAATTTAACCTAGAATAATAAAATTATAGATCCACTATTTTTCCGTTTATAGTTCAATCAAATCATGTAATGGATAAATGCAATTTAAGGATCAATACTTATAGCGGCTAAATATGTATAGGGGATTCAGATACCATGTAGCTCAACTAGAAGATAATGAATATCACTAGTAATTTGGGTTATGGCATAAACAAAATGCACAAAAATAATTTTGAACAACTTATACGTCAGGCACAGAGTGTTTGATCAAAACATACTTTCTTTCAATTTACTTTAGCTGACCAAGGAAAATCAAATGTATTTCAAACACCAATTCAACAGTGTATACCCGAAACAATTAAACCAATAACCAAGTACAACGCTCTGCTCAACAAGTGTTAGTATATGGATGTCCTAGAGACAATCTTTTGATTAGATTAGGACATAAGTGGACCTTTGTATTGTCGTAAATAAATAAAAGCATTCTTTATCCTGTTTCATATTTTGTCTTGATATTACTGTTAATATTATATATGAGTAACTGGATAAACCCCTTGGAATAAAATAGGTATCTCTTAAGTATCTGTGATGAGATCACGATAATGAGGATTCAAGGATACTAGATGTTTATTCCTAATTTTATGTTCCTAGTCTAGAGACACTGAGAATGGGGATCAGTGATCTCGGGTAAGACTAGCATGACTTATCTACTTGTATTCGGATAGGTAAAGACCTCATGAGCTACAGATATGGAGATGTCTTAGCTAAAGTCGTGGGTGGACCTATAAGGGCATAGCTCGCACTGAACAGACCCACAAAAAGACTCTATGAGAAAATCTCACAGAGAGTATCATTAGAGTAGTCTCTTTATATTTGGGTATGTCTTTCCTTAGACCAGAAGTTATTGCATAGACTGTGTTCTAGAAAGCATGCTTTGACTGGATACCTCGTCTGCCTGAAACATGGAGACTCATAGGTATACACTGTTGGGCTTGTCTTGAAAGAGCATAGGGCTAGGGTGATAAGCTGAAGGAATTCGTCAAATCTCTGTGAGAGATTAGGTTATCTGTAAACCGGAGAAATTGGGATGACATTTCCAGGGACTCGGGAATCTATGCATAGTAAAAGAGATCATGAGATGATCTGCCTTTAGAGTCAGTAAATTGAAGATTCCCTATTTCGAATAAAGCTTACCCTAAACCGCAAGGGTGGATACGTTTCCTTACCCTAGGTTTTATGGAAAGGTAATCGAGACGAAAGGAAATACATACGGAAACCAAATATGTATAATAGGATGATTATGTCATTAACCTAACTAGCTCTGGGGCAACAAAGCATTGCTAGTGCTCTGTGTTGTCATTAGATGGGTTGTGGGCTTATTGGGCCCAAGCCTATTTATGTCAGTGGCTATGTTGGGCCTAATGGATCACACACTAACACCTTATTGTCATGACAATATAGCATTAAAGGTATTGGGCCTAATAATGGTTGTTAGCCCAAGAAGAAGTTTGGAAGCCCACCAAAAGGGAAAAAGGGCGCATGGTTAGTTAATGGGCTTGGATGGTCCAAGACATTACTAATTAATTTAATTAGTTAAATTAATTATCAAATGTTCAAATTTTGAATTTTGAATTTGAAATTTGAAATTTGAATTTTGAATTTGAATTTTGAAATTCGAATTTTGAATTTTGAATTTTGAATTTTGAATTTGGAATTTGAAATTTGAAATTTGGAAATTTGAAATTTGAAATTTGAAATTTGAAATTTGAAATTTTGAATTTTGAATTTGAAATTTGAATTTGAATTTGGAATTTGAATATTTGAACGTTTGAATTCAAATGTTTGAATTCGAATTTGAATTGGCTATGAAAAGTTGTTTCATAACAAAAGGATAAGATAAGATCTTGTTAGAACAAATCCCAAATATCAAGAGGAGATCTTTGAGAATCTTCTAGTGAGGATATGGGGCGCTTATTTTGGCATCTGCTGATTGGTCATAGGATCAACCAAATGAGCTCCAGTCAGATTTGGTTTGTTGAGAGAATAAGTGAGACAGTTGGTTCAAGTTTGAATGCATATGCTCACCGTATCTGGACTGTTATGAGGCCAAGTGGGGCGCACCATATGGCTGGCCATATGATGGTTGATGAGTCAGATTCTTGTTGAGATATTCACTTGATATCATGAGGATGTGAGAGAAGGTTGTTGACAAGATTTGAATTTTGCAACAACTCTACTCATCCCCCTAGTGTGCGCTACATAGGGCTTTATTTAAGTGAAGAAAATCTGATTTTAATTCAATTATTCTCTCATCTCCTTGTGGGTTCCTTTTGTCAGGTTTTTCTTAAGAGAGTTTTGAAATAACCTAGCCCTTTTCAAAGTAAAACCATGCGTCACTTTTGTGTCTATTCTTGCTAAATATTCACTCTTCTAAACACCTTGACCTAGCCTCCTCCTTCACACATTTGGGCGCATAGCTTGCCTCCATTGATGTTTTCGTTGGTGGCCTTGAAGAAGAGTTCTTCCGTCTTGACAAAGGGTGGTGTGGATCAACATTAGAGGGCTTGCATCTTCAAGCCTCATCGTGCATCACACGTCGATCAAACTGCCATGGACGCCCTAAGAGAATATGCCCAGCTTGCATTGGCACAACATCACATAACACCTCATCCTTATACTTTCCAATTGAAAATGGAACTACCACTTGCTTGTTCACCTTGATTTCGCCACAATCATTCAACCATTGTAGTTTATATGGTCTAGGATGCTTCAGAGTTGCTAAGTTTAACTTCTCCACCAAACTAGTACTAGCAACATTTGTACAACTTCCTCCATCAATAATCATAGAACAAACCTTGTCCTTTACATTGCATCTAGTATGAAAAATATTTTCTCGCTGCAACTCCTTATCTTCTTTAACTTGCACATTAAGAGCTCTTCTAGCCACTAAAAGCTCTCCTTCAACTGGTAATTCCATATCACTTGCATCTTCTAAAGAAGGCATGGATTCATTATCAGATTCACCTTCACTTTCAACATCACCATTATCTTTCAAAATCATGACTTTGTTATTTGGACATTGAGAAGCAATATGACCCCTTCCCAAACACTTAAAACATTTTATGTCTCTATTTCTAGAGGATTGAGATTCAGTTTTACCTTGGCTGGAAGTGTTTACAAATTGGTTAGTTTTAGAGGAACCAACTGGAGATTTGAAATGAGGCTTCTCTTCATTTTTATTCCATGTTGGCCTTGAATGAGAAGTTGAATTCTGCCCCATACGCATGGTACCCTTCCTTTTGAGTTGCCTCTCCACCTTAATGACCTTATGCACCATGTCATCTAACTCCACATAATGTTGTAATTCTACCACATTTGCAATGTCCCAATTTAAGCCAAGCAAAAATCTGGCCATAGTAGCTTCACGATCTTCATCTACATTGGCTCGAATCACGGCTGTCTCCATCTCCTTGAAATAGTCTTCAACACTTTTAGAACCTTGTGTGACTTGGAATAAATCGCCTTCTCATGACAGCTTTCATGTCCTCCCATGTTTCAATAGGTCTTTCACCATGTCTCATCCTGTTTGACACAAATTGATCCGACCAAATATAACACCTCGCAATTCTAAATTATATATTAAAATATTAAACATGGATTAAAGGGAAGGATTAGTGCAAATCCTGAAAATTAGGTCAAAATACAAAGGAAGGATTAACCAACACGCAACCCTAGGAAGATAAAAATTTGAGTGGAAGGTCTCAGATGAAAAAAATAACCCTGGAAGTGGATTCAGAACGAAAAACTGAGTGAATAGGCAAGTTTCAGAAACTTCAATGAATAGTGTTTTTACCGGATAAAAATACTACGGTACGATTGCACCGTAAAACGTGCCGAGTGAGTTTTGAGCTCTAGATTTTGAATACAAGTTATAAAATGGTATATAGGACTAGGAAATATAATTTCTGATGAAATTTCACGGAAATTAGTAAGTTTGGGGAAGCATGCCTACGGCGCGCGCAACAGCTTAAAACTGCAGTTTTCGAACGACCGGAAAACTCAGGATTCATCTGATCAAGGGTAATTAAATGACAATGGTTAATGTTAAAAATTAGAGTTTCTAAATAAGTTGTGAATTTATGGACGTTTAGTGGAATCGGAGGGAAATTCAAGTTAGTTTGAAATCGCGTGAGGTGGCAGTGGGACCTACCCCACTTAAAGTCACTTAAACACCTAAGCTTGACACTATTCACTATCACTCTCATCTCCCTATCTCTTACCAAAAACTGCACCAGCTCCCCTTTGGACCATTTGAGTTTCAAATTTCTTTCCTTGCTAACTTCATCGATTCTTAACCGAATCAGACGATTCTTGTCTTGAAATTCGATGGAAACCACCACCTGAACCCGTTCCACCGATTAGTTTCCCTTGAAACCCTCTCTATTGTGAGAAAAGAGGCATTTACAGCCACGAAATTCTTGGGATTTTTATGATTTTGGGGTTTATTTCTTGAGACATTGCTTGTGGAGTGCTAGGAGGAGCCTTGCGACGTAATTGTGAGTAAGTTTCTTCATCTTTTGATGGTTGATTGATGAGTTTTATTTTCATGAACCCTAGGCTATTTTTGGTTGATTTGTGTTGTTAGAGAGCTCAAATGGAAAATGTTTGTAGATGAATATGTCTTAGAATGATGTGTAGGAGCTATAAATACAATAAAAATTATTAGTGAAAAATATGATTTTTAACTTAGGAAAATTTTGATGGTGCCGTGACTTTGTGTTTTGGAATTGTGTTAGGATTGTGTTGATGAGTTGTTGTATGGTTGTATGATGATATAATAGGATTGTATAAGGTGTGGAATAGTTAAAGTTGATTGAAAGTCCCTTGGAGTACACCTATGTAGAATTTGGCCTTGTGAAGAAATTAAGGAATTGATGTTGTAAAAATTATTTAGATGATGTGTTGTGTATTGTATGGTAATTAGATGGGTTGTGTGGTGGTTGGAATGTTGTAAAACCAATGGAAAATAATTGATAGTGTTGAGTGGTGTAATGGAACCTAGAGCAAAATATTAGGCAAGACGATGTTTGAATGATTTAAAATGAAAAGTGGCACTTGATATGACCTTTTGGAAACCTAAGGATGCCTAAGAAAATGAGAAAAAAAATTTAGAAAAAGAAATTGCAAATTAACACTAATAGGGCCGAACCCACCTAGGGTGGGGGAGTTTTTTTTTTATGTTTTCGTATTTTGATAGATTTGTCGTGTATTGATGATTCGTACATGGTTGTTGTAGGTTGCCGTACGTAGATTTGAACCCCGAACCGTGAGCTCGGTGGGTTGCCCTTGGTCCCGGACCAAGTGGGATTGAGGTGAGTAATTGGAACCATGCTTGTAGAATTAGTAACTTGCATGCGTTTGTATGAGCGATAATTGATTGGGAATGTCCTCTGTGTAGGCATGTCTGTTGTGAAACGAGCTCAGGAAATATATTGCATTAGAGCTACGTGGAGAGGATTATACAGGTAACTCTTGGTACTGGGGCTTGATCCCCTTGTGTGTTCCACCATGCCCGTTGAGGGTATGTAAGTAATGTAGAATAACATGATAATGCATTTAGTATGTATGTTGGTACATAGGATGTACCAGGTCTCTGGCCAGTAGACAGTTTGCCTTGGCGTTACGGACTTCCACTAGATAGGTCTCCGAGAGGGAGTTCCAGTTGACCTAGGGTCGTGGTGTGTGATCCGGATAGGAGCACACTAGGAAGTCTCGGGTGTATATGGATGGAGGGTGCCTTGGTTGGATGTTCTAGGAACACGCCATGGTTTGAGACCTGTAGGCTTATACACCGAGCCAATAGGCTGGACGTTGCGTGGTATTGGCATTGACCATTCCAGCTTCGTCGTATTTTGTATCCCTATGCTCCCCAATTTCTCTAAATCCCTTGCTTTATCCCGTTTTCAAGATGTTATTTTATGTTATTTATATGCATCAAAGTGAACCATTGGGTGGAGTATTCTCCAGAACCTCTGGGTTACTGAGATATATTCGTATATCTCACCCCGTCTCGGGGGCTTTATTTCAGGAGGTAGCAGTGGCGTTGGAGCGGCGGGCAAGAAGCCTGTAGGATGATTAGCTGGAGGATTATACATTTTGCATTTTGGTGGCCATTGGACCTAGGCTAGACTTAGAGCATGAACATTGCATATGTATTTAGGAGGAGATTCATTGTCATATTTGTTCATGTCATTTTGCCTAAGTCTAGTTACATATGTCATTTTAAAGGTTTATTCATTATGTTGTGATTGAAGGCTATGGTTTGTAAGTTGTAATATTTCATTTGGAAGTTGTAATATGTACATGAATATTGATGTAATATGGAGGCATGTACTATGATGGAAGGGCAATAGGCCTATTCTAGGATAACGATTATGTGTATGTTTAGAAATGCATGCAAATGGACCTTAATGATTGAAATGTGTTCAGTACTAACAAAGTAAGCAATGTGATATGATTTAAGTAAACTCATGGATTGGCAAGTTCCTACTTGGAAGGCTGCAACTTCTTAACCGCTACAGTATCCCCTCTTGCTAATAGTTTAGCACACTCTTTGTTGTTATTGTGCGGTCCTGAAGCACAGGGAGATTTTACCCGTTGGTGTCAATTAGGTGGTCTGTGGACTTTTGTTGCTCTAAATTAATATAAACTGTGATGGGTTGCAAGAGCCCCAAGGCATTGTTGGCCCTTGTGTGTGCCACCCAATGATTATTAGGTACATTTTGAGGTCATAGATCACTTGTGCAAACTTGGAGATTTTTGTAAAAACAAAGGAAACTATGGCGAAATTTCTAGAAATTGGCATAATTTAGGCGAACTTCGAGAGAGTATATCTCCTTCCATATTGGTCCGATAGGGACGTGCCATATGCCGTTTTGAAGCCTGGGATGTCCTCTATCTTGTCGTAAAATTTGGTAAAAATCTGGGTTAGGCGTCAGCATGTAGCAGGAAGAGAACACAGACTGCCCAATTGCTTACTGCACCTGTGGCAGTTCTAGACCAGTTTTGGGAAATTTATTCCCGCTTCGTTTCTTAGTCAAATTAAGTGTATAATATATCAAATTGAAGCCTGATGTGTCTAGTTTTTCCAATAAAAATTTGAGATCAATTGGATGAGTGGATTTTCTGAAGTAATTGATTGAGTAAAGGAGGTTTGGAGCTATTTTGGGGTTAGCTGGCAGCTTTGCTTGTCCAACTTTAAATGGCGATATCCGATACAAACAAGCTCTAAATAACTCATGTGATAGCTTCCTAGAAAATTAATTGAGTCTAGAATAACATACTAAAATATGGGAGACTTCTTATATGCGGTTTGTCCGCAGAAAATTAAAGACCAAACCATGTTCGGATAGGTAGAAAACGTAAGAGTGAGATTTTAGCTAAGTGAGTTTATGGAAACCCCTTAGTGACTTGAGAGGTGTAAAATAAGTTATAAAAGCATTTTAAATAATTATTTTGCAAAAATTTTACAGTTACGGTCACAACTTTTATTTATTACGCTTTTATTGTTTAAATGTTCGCGTAATAAACGGAAAAAGTTTACTCGCATTTTTATAAATGAACTCTGTGATTGTAACTGCGCTTAATATCATAATTAATGTTAACAATACTGGTGTACAACAGGCTGTTACATTTTATGGTATCAGAGCAATTTTGTAAGGGAACTCTGATAATGTATAACTGTATTTTGTGTTGCATAGCTATCTGTGAACTATTTATGATTAATGTATATGTGATTCCTCAGTGTGGGTCTGATCAGCTCATTCCTTTGTGTTATATGTACAGATATCATGAGTAGGGCATGAGGTCGCAGTGGAACTCGAGGTACAGGGCGTCTAGCAACACCAGATCCTATTACTGCAGGAAGAGACTGCTGCGAATAGAACTATGACCGAGACCCTGATGAAAAATAATCAGGATATGATACATGCCTTCATGAATGAGATGAGGGATGATAGGGCTTGGCACAGGAGGGATGATTCTCCTCCACATACGGCTACAGAGACTCACACCCGTACGCCATCTGTTACACCTCATCAGGAGGGGAGTGGGGCTAGTCGTCAGTCTGGTGAGGCTAGTCACCACACTACTGATCCTACTTATATCCCAGAGCCCTTTGTGGATCCTTCTGTTGTTGCTCAGTCTTCTGGGGTTGCTGGGCAGGTATTTGTAGGTACTGATGAGCAGAGGCTCATTTCTTTTAGAAAACATAAACCGTCAGCATTTCAGGGGTCAAGGGACCCGAAGGTAGTGACTACCTGGTTGATGGGGATAGAGAAAATATTCCAAGTTATGAGATGTCAGGATCCCCAGAGACTACTTTACTCTGTTTATATGCTTGAGGGGGATGCCCATAAGTGGTGGTACAATGCATCTTGCCCTTTTACTATTCGGGAGAAGAAATTACTTGGGCATTATTTGAAAGGCTATTTCATGAAGAGTATTTTTCCAGGGATGTTCGGGAAGCCAAGCAGAGTGAGTTTGATAAATTGGTACAGGGTACCATGACTGTTGATGCCTATGTGGCGAAGTTTAATGAATTAGTGAACTTTGCAAATTACGGGGGAGTGCTGCCGACTCTTGAGTTTTTATCTGCCAAATTTAAGAGAGGTCTGAATGAGAAAATTGCTAAGAGGATGTCTAATACTGCTGTGAGAAATTTTGCTGATCTAGTGACCCAGTGCAAAAGGGTTGAAAGTGTTTATAACAGGTATCCGAAGTCTACTTCTGCCCTTCTGGTAATAATAACAGAGGTGGCTACCATCAGAATAATAATTAATAGAAGTAGGGGGTTGCAGGTAAGGCAGCCTCCGGGTCAATTCAAGAGGGGTGGTGGTCAGAGAAGTGGGTTTAATGACAGAACTTCTAATCAGGGGCCTTGTATTGCGGCTCCGAATTCTTGCTTCAAATGTGGTAAGGTTGGGCATTTTGCCAAAGATTGTTACAGTAATACGGGGCAGGCTGCGAATCTGCAGGCCGTGCCATCTGCTCCTACCGTTGGACGAGTTTATACTACAAATGTGCAGCAAACAGAGAAGGCACCTAATCTGGTTAAAGGTACATTTTTTATGTCAAATATTGATTTGTCTGTTTTATTTGATTCGGGAGCGATATATTCGTTCGTGGCTGAATATGTGGCTAAGGGATTGGGGTTAAGAGTGTAACGCCTGGCAACTTGCAAGAATCAACGACTGTCCCCACACACTAACACGAGACTTTTTAGCGTGCTTTGTCCTCACTCGCACACTTCCCGGGAAAACTTCCCAGGAGGTCACCCATCCCAGAATTGCTCCAAGTCAAGCACGCTTAACTATGGAGTTCTTCCGTTCTGGGCTACCAAAAAGTAGATGCATCTTGTTAGTATAGGTAGTACAAATTAATTTTTATAAGCCATTCCCAACTGTACCGTCCCATCCCATACCAGCACAGTCTCTGGAATCCCTCTCTTTCAGGTGTTGATTCGATTCACTCATGTACCCCCGTCCCTAGAAGCCTGCCAGGAGCCGCTCCTTGTTTGTGCCCTTTCGCACCATGCCCTTTCGCACCGGCGATCACTCCTCGCCCTCGTCAGCGCCCGGGATGTTACATGCCCACCAGCTTCCGCCTGGTTCGTCCTCGAACCACACCGTACTGGAAGAGAGGCCCTGCTCTGATACCACTTGTAACACTTTGCAACTTGCAAGAATCAACGATTGTCCCCACACACTAACTCGAGACTTTTCAGCGTGCTTTGTCCTCACTCGCACACTTCCCGAGAAAACTTCCCAGGAGGTCACCCATCTTGTCGCTGGCCTCTGTTAATTTGATTTTGGGTATGGATTGGCTGCCTCAAAACTGCGTAATGATTGATTGTTGCGGGAAGAGGTTGATACTAGCACATGAGAGGCCCTCGGTGGGTCTGTCTCCTTTTCTGTCTATGTGTCAAGCTGTTAAAGCCTTGAAGGCTGGGGATCAGGGTTATATTTTCTTGGGTGGATTGATGGGTGGTAAGGAGATAGAGATTTCTAGTATACCGGTGGTTAATGAGTTTGTGGATGTGTTCCCTGATGAGATACCGGAATTTCCACCTGAGAGAGAGATTGAGTTCTCGATTGAATTGTTGCCTGGTGTGGGGCCTATTTCTTTGGCTCCATATCGGATGTCACCGCTGGAGTTGGCTGAGTTGAAGAAACATATTGAGGAGCTTTCGGCAAAGGATTTTATCAGACCGAGTGTGTCTCCGTGGGTAGCACCAGTAATATTTGTGAAAAAGAAGGATGGAAGCATGAGATTGTGTACTGACTACCGACAATTAAATAAAGTTACGGTTAAGAACAGGTACCCATTGCCGCGTATGATGACTTGTTGGATCAGTTGAGGGGTGCCTGTGTGTTTTCTAAGATTGATCTCCGGTCCGGATACCATCAGATTCGGATTAAGCCGGAGGATGTGCCTAAAACGACATTTCGTTCGAGATACGGACACTATGAGTATCAGGTGATTCCTTTTGGGCTTACTAATACCCCGGCGGTGTTCATGGACTATATGAATCGTATTTTTAAACCGTATTTGGACCATTTTGTAATTGTGTTCATTGATGACATTTTAATATATTCAAAGAGTGAAGAGGAGCATACAGAGCATCTGAGGACTGTGTTGCATATATTAAAGGATAAAAAGTTGTATGTGAAGCTGTCTAAATGTGAATTCTGGTTATCTGAGGTGCAATTTCTGGGTCATGTTATTTCTGCTAGGGGTTTTGCAGTGGATCCAAATAAAATTGATGTTGTAATTGACTGGGAACGATCGAAGACTATGACTGAGATCCAGAGCTTTCTGAGTCTTGCTGGTTATTATCGTAGATTTATAGAGGGTTTTTCCACAATGGTACTGCCGTTGACCCGATTGACACGAAATGATACTCCTTTTGTGTGGACCCAGAAATGTGAGAGATGTCTTCTAGATCTTAAAGAGAAATTGACTACTACTCCTGTGTTGACCCTCCCTGATCCGGAAGGTGAGTTTGAATTATACTGTGATGCTTCCAAGAAGGGTTTGGGGTGTGTGTTGATGCAAGAGAGGAGAGTGGTTGGTTATGCTTCTAGACAATTGAAGCCTCATTAAGAGAATTAGCCGACGCACGATTTGGAGCTAGCTGCTATTGTATTTGCCTTGAAAATTTGGAGGCATGATAAACCCTTGGTTTATAAGGTTTTTAAAGCATGAATTGGCTTAATTTGTGTGATTAAATAGATGGAAAAGAGGGTCAATGTCCTAGAAAGTCCTAAATACAAGTTCTGGAAGTTATGTTGAAAATTTACATTGTTCTTGTAGGAAAGTGAAGCTCAAGAAGCAAAAGAGAGAAGGGAGAAGTTTCTGAAGAAATTGGAGAATTCAAAGTCAAGCGTTTTAGCGCTCTGCTGCAAAAAGAAGCCTAAAAGTGCTGGTGCTGAGCGCTAAAACGGTCAAAGTCAAGCGTTTTAGCGCTCTGCTGCAAAAAGAAGCCCAAAAGTGCTGGTGTTGAGCGCTAAAACGGCCAAAGTCAAGCGTTTTAGCGCTCTGCTGTTCAAAAAGATGCGGGTTTCGAGTGCTAAAACGGTCAAGTCAAGCGTTTTAGCACTGAGGACAGTTAAAAGTGGTTAAGCATCCGTCAAGTTGAGCGCTAAAACGTCCAACAATGACCGTTTTAGCGCCCATGTCAATTTTTGGATGTTATTTTAGTTTTGAAATTGTAAACTATAAATAGGGCAAGGGGCCTTCACACTTGGGGGATCTCTGATACTTAGGAAGGGGAGATCAGATCAGATCTTTTATAGATCTGATCTAACTTTTCATTCTCTGAAATTTCCAAATTCCTTAGGTCTTAGCCTTGTATTAGTTTAGTATATCTTATGTAATTGTTATTGAAGATTGAAGATTCAACAACATGACAATGGAGTTTGATCTTTCCTCTTCTCTTGTTATTTCTTTTCTTATGTCTGAGTAGAGTCCTTTATAGTCTGATTTCAATGGAACTCAATGATGAATTTATGATTATCTTTTATGTGATGATATGAAATATTCTTTATCAATTCTTTCCATTAAGGGAGTAGTGTAGAACAAGAATGTTTACATTATTTCTGTAACTAGAATTTTCATCATCAGTGTTCTAGTCACCAAGGGATTGGGACTAGGAATCTGATGTAATCTTTAAAATCTTAGTGCTTAATGTATGTATTAAGAAGAGAATCACCAAGGGATCGGGGTTCTTGATTAATGTATCAACCAGGATAGTAAGGGATTACATCTTGGTGATAAGAAAAAGGTTGATTGACATCACTTGGGAGATAATTCATAATAGGATTGATTCTTGCATAAGTTTATGGTTGAGGGACATTGATTTCTGACTACATGTTTTTAAAATTCTAATTCACATTTTAGTTATTTTGTCAAGTCTTAATACAATTCAATTCTAGTGATAATTATCAATGCTTTCAACAAATTATTGTTTGATTCAACTTAATTATAAATGGTTAGTTGGTGCTTGAAAACAAATTTTCGTGGGAACGATCTTTACTCATCATTTTATTACTTGTATGACTAGTACACTTGCTAAAGTCGCAAAAATTTTTTGGCGCCGTTGCCGGGGATTTGTTCTTTCAACATTGACAGACACCATTAATAATTAAGATTGAATTTTTATTATTTTCAGCAATTCTGATCCAGAGCGCTAAAACGTTCAGACGTGACCGTTTTAGCGTAATGTTACGCACATCAATGTGCACATGTCTCTGGAGACCAGCGCTAAAACGCTTGATTTCAACGTTTTAGTGCTGGTCCATTTATATGATTTACACGGTTATCTCATATGTTTCACACACTCTCATATTCTACTCCCTCATTCTCATTTCACACACTCTCATATTCTTTTACCTCTCTTCCGCATATTGGGATATTCACTGTTTTTGCATGATGCACATTGCGATAGTACTGATGCTATTAGGTTATATATGAATGTGTTTCAGTGATTAATTGCTGTTTTAGATTTAAATTAGTTGCTGGGGACAACAACGTTTAAATCTGGGAATTGGGTGTGATGGAATAACATGCAACTTCATGGAGATGTCACACAAATTGATGAGCCAAAACAGGGAAACATCTCAATCCTTTTCTTTTCTAAGTTTTCTTGTGTGATTTAGATTTTAGTTTTGATACAAAATTTGGATTTCAGTTTTGATATGGAATTCCATGAGGATTTTACTGATCAAAGTTTTAGATGATTGATCAAATTAAGGATATAATCTTATACCTTGCATGTTGAGTAAAATGAAATGATTGCATGACTCATTCAATGTGTAAGAGTAGAGAGATTAGTTTGATATATATAGAGAAAGTCAAGCATGCACTCTGAACTGTGAGAAATTGAGCCTATACAGAAAATTTCGTTCAGAGAGAACTTCACAGCATGAACAACTCTAGAACTTGCCCTGTTTCTTGCTTGAAATGGTTTATGATGTATAGGGTAGAAATGATTGAGGTACTTCCTTTTTGAACCAGAAAATTTACATGGCCAACCTTAATGTTTCCGTTGCATGAAACCCTTGAGCTTAAGCCTGATTGTCTATAAAACCAAGAATCCACAATCATTCCAATCCTTCAAATTAAAAGGTTCAGATAAGTGATAATGGATGAAGTGTTCTGTGGGGAGAAAGGTTTTCTTGCAATAAAAGAATATACAAAGTGTTGGAAATATAGGAAGGAAGAAAGAAAAAGAAAGAAAAGGGTATTAAAGACACAAAGTGTCTGGAAGAGACAGAGGGAAGTATTAAAGACACAAAGTGTCTGAAAGAAAAAAAAAGGATCAAAGACACTAAGTGTCTGGAAGAAAAAGGAGGAAGAAAGGTTCAAAGAAGGTACAAGGAATGAAAAAGAAAAAAGTTGGGGGAATTAAGAAGAATGTGATAAATACTGTGATCCTCCTCTTATCTGAATCTGATTCATTTAATCTGAACTCTTCTTCTTTAACATAAATCCTTACCTCTTGTCAAGCCACATACCAAGCCATATTGCCAACTAAACAAAGACCTTTTTGATCTGCTCTATGGATCATTGTTACTGTAGAAAGTGAGAAGATGGGAAAGCCTATAGTAGTTTGAGTACAGTGAAGATTGAAGGATAAGTGTATCCTTAAACACTAGAGTGCAAGAGAGTTAAATTCTCATAATTTTTGAGAAGCTCCTAGTGAGGGGGTGTTTTGTTTGGAAGTCTCTATATATCATCTCTACTGATCTGTTGAAAAGTTACAAATGATGTTAGGCAAATAATAAGAAATAAGAGATTGCATGGCTATAAGCTTGTTGTAACATCCCACGTAATTAGAAAATATACATAAAATACTATAAGACATAAGCATTCACATGTGAAAAGTCGAACTACATGTAATGCTTGTTGATCTTGTAACGCCCAGTCACTTGCAAGAATCAATGATTGTCCCCACACACTAACACGAGACTTTTCAGTGTGCTTTGTCCTCACTCGCACACTTCCCGGGAAATCTTCCCAGGAGGTCACCCATCCCAGAATTGCTCCAAGTCAAGCATGCTTAACTGTTGAGTTCTTTCGATCCGGGTTACCGAAAAGTAGATGCATCTTGTTAGTATAGGTAGTACCAATTAATTCTTATAAGTCATTCCTAACTGTACCGTCCCATACCAGCACAGTCTCTGGAATCCCTCCCTTTCGGGTGTTGATTCGATTCATTCATGAACCCCCTAGCTGCAAGATTTGGCATGAGCCGCTCATTGTCCGTGCCTTTTCACACCGGCAATCACTCCCTGCCCTTGTCAGCTCTTGGGATGTTACATGCCCACCATCTTCCGCCTGGTTCGTCCTCAAACCACACCGTACTGGAAGAGAGGCCCTGCTCTGATACCACTTGCAAGCTATTCTATTTTGGTGTGAAAACTCTATTTTGGCGGGGAGAGTGTAACATCCCACGTAATTAGAAAATATACATAAAATACTATAAGACATAAGCATTCACATGTGAAAAGTCGAACTACATGTAATGCTTGTTGATTTTTAAAAATTATATGGTTGTTAGTAGAGAATTCCTATTGTGTGGGAATTTAGTAGAATTATGATGAAAGGTGAGGATTTATTTTTACGCATGTGAAGCATTATAAAAGACATAAGAATACTTTGTAGTAACATGCAAGGAATTAAGAATATTTATAAGGCTAGGGAATTTATAATTTTGAGGGTTAGTACTTAGATTATAATTTTGGGCTAGTACATAGACACCATTGGATTGGTATGATTTTGAGTCCAAATCATTGTACATGGCCGAACCTTAGGGCTTGGGAAGTGTCCATGGATTCAGCCCAAGCTCTCCACACCTTGCCCTAATCCTATCTTCCTCTAAGTAATCCCACAAGGCAACTTCTCATTGGCTTGCAATCACCACATGGCAAGAAATCTATCCTTGAACTCCTTCACATGTGCGCATAGATAGGAAAAGAATTCTGAATTCCAAACTCAGCCCTTGCATGTCCATTAAGTGGCAAAATAAACCTCCTCATGCAATGCATGTGCGCCACCTAGTTCTCAATTGTGTGCATGAAGGACAATTGGAGAACCTTACCTTTATTCCTTCCCAAGTGTGCGCATAGGATAGACAAAGAGAGGCAACAATTCTGATTTTTTTTCTTTTGTTAAATCCAGTCAACTTTTCCCCATTTCTCCTTGTCACATGCGCTGATTCCTTGCTGCACCTCCTAAACTTTTCAGCCTTATTTTAAACTTGTTCAGCCTTAAGACATGCATCCAACAGGAGTGGAGGGATGCAGTTTGCATGCCATGTTATTGGTTAGAAGTATACATCACTCATTCTCACCTCACATGCGCTAGAAAGAAGAGAGGAACTTGGACATATTCTGCTTGGCTTAGCTTTTAAATCAGCTCCCTTACCCCCTTCACTTCTCCCATGCGTTGAAGTGTAGCCCCAACAAAGTGAAGTTAGCTTGCAAGAACACAGCCACACCATCTTCCTAGTCACCCTAAACCGTGACCTTCTCCTCACAAATGCAAACACTTACCTCCTCTAAATTCCTCCAAGGCCGTAGATAGTAGGGGAGGAAACAAAACAGTTTGGCAAACCATCATCCTTTTCTGCACAAACCGTGACACCCCTTTGGGAACAACCAAGGAGTTCTAGGCGTTTTCCCTTCCCTTTGTGCGCAAGGCCAGCTACTTGGAGGGCTGGACTTCTGCCTTGGAGGCATAGGAAGGGTAAGGGTTGTTCTCAAGTGAGTCACTAGGCTTGCGAGCTACAAGGAGGTAAAGTTCTTAACCTTAACTTATCCTACATCTAGCGTTCGGTTGGTATATGTGCTTAGGAAGTAGCTTTCTAGTTATTTTGTTCCTTTTCGATTCTGTCACCGTATGATCTTTGGACCTAGGATGAAAGCATGCAGAAAATGAATTTTTTTAATGATCTCCTAATGAACCTTAGGCTGTTCGGTTGTGAAGGATCCCTAAACGTTTCTTCTGAATCAAAATAAAATAGTGGACAACATGCTTAGTTTTTTTAGCGCACCATAATGGGAATAGTATTATGAGAAATCAGAATGTTGTAGGAATTAAAGCATGGAGAAAACCGTATAGTATGCATGTGGAACTTAGGAAAAATTATGGAATATGGTGCTGTATAAATTTAATAAAAAAAAGAGTAAACACCATTTTTAGTCCCTGACAATATCTACGAAGTCCTTTTCAGTCCCTAGCAATAAAAAATGACCAAATTGGTCCCTGAAAGTACAAGAAAAAGGTCACTCTACATATTTGGGAGTTGACATAAGGACTAACATGGCCTTTTTTTTGTAATTTCAGGGACCAATTTGGTCCTTTTTTATTGCCAGGAACTAAAAAGGACTTCGTAGATATTGACAGGGACTAAAAAGAGTACTCTAAAAAAAAATTTAGATGAAGGCAGAAAACGTTTCTCTTAAGAAAAGTTCAAAATCGATTCTGTCTTGGGATGTATTACGTTGGAAAAATATATTAGGAAGTCAGAATGTAGTAGGAAAAGAAATAAGGTAAAATAGTTTGGAGAATTAAGGATAAAAGAAACATAAATGTGTGAAGTGTTTGGAAATTCCCATAGAATAGGATTCTGACTTGTATACTTATGCTTAGGTGCACAACATTCCTGAAACGTTGGGCTTATACACTGTTGTTTGGTTAGTACTTGAAAGCACTAAGGTATGTGTTAGGTGGTATTACCTAATGTGATTATTGACTAGTGTATAAAGTTGTGACATGTTGCTCACATGTGCCTAGTAATTATGTTGTGTTTATGATGAAAGTATTCTGCCTATGGAAATGTCATGAAGGTAAGCTTGTGATGAGATGAAGTTATTATGTGGCAGCATAATATATATGTTATGATAAGGATGAATTAGTCATGCATAAATACATCATACCGCATCTCTTATTTTTGTTTTGTGCGTAACAACATAGCATGGCATGCATATACCGAATTCATGTTCTCATTAACACTAAGAATATTTATACAAATATACATACGATTGAGCACGCATCATATAGGCATACCTCGGTACCAGGGAAGGGGACACTTGGCTTTAGTCCGCATAGGTCCACAGTTGGAATTCACCTTTATGGGAGCCATTATGGAATATCCACTGTGATGGAGTGCACACGACGGTGCTAAGAGCGCAATGAAGGCGTTATATACGCATTATAATGAATATGGCGTTAAAAATGCACTATAATGATGACTAACAGTTGAATGGAATTTTAAATGTTGATGCGACTGCTTTATGATTTTGTGCCTAGTTAATACTGTTGCATTAGTGGTTTTACTACCACACTACTGAGATTTTTCTCACCCCTTTGGGGCTGTTATTTAAAAAAATGGCAGGAGGACACAAAAGCATATGAGGACTTGGATTGTATAGATACTTGCTGGTGAATTCTGTTGTTTGGACATGTTGCTGTTTCTGCTGTTTTTATTTGATGGATGACTGTATTAATTTGAGAAACTTAGACTACGGTTGGATTATGATTTTATTGCAGTTTTAAGACTTTTATTATCAGCAAGTATTTTGGAAACAGATTTAGGAAACGTTTGCGAAAATGGTTTTTGACGTTTTATTAAGGTGCTGAATTTTGAACAGATTTGCGAGCACTTTGCGAGTTACGTTACAAGGGGCAAACGAACTCCGATTTACTATTATTTTATATGCACGCGAAGCCCAGACGTGGTCTTTCTAGATTATGTGGAAAAAAATTTAAAATCGTTGGAACTGATTTTATACAAATTTTTAAAGACAGCAACGTCTGTCAGGAAATTACTATTTTCAGCAAGTTAAGAAATTTTGAAAGTGTACTTTGATTTTTGTAAAAGACTCGACTTCAAATACAAGTTATAATTAGCAACATAAAAATGATTTTTCAGTACTTAAAATTTGACAAAAGAACTCTAATTCCGCTTAGCAAACAACTCTCTTGGAGGCCTACAAGGGAGGGTGTTACACTTGTATCATGAAATGTTGATCTTTTGTTAACTGAAGTCCATCCTCATGAGTTTCATCTTTAAAGGATCTTAAGTCCTTCTCTGTTTTTAATTCATTACTGAGGATAGTAATGTTCAAATCTGGGAATTGGCAAAAACTTGTTGCAACTTTAGCAAGTGTACTAGTCGTACAAGTAATAAAATGATGAGTAAAGATCGTTCCCACGAGGATTTGTTTTCAAGCACCAACTAACCATTTATAATTAAGTTGAATCAAACAATAATTTGTTGAAAGCATTGATAATTGTCACCAGAATTGAATTGTATTAAGACTTGACAAAATAACTAAAATGTGAATTAGAATTTTAAAAACAAGTAGTCAGAAATCAATGTCCCTCAACCATAAACCTATGTAAGAATCAGTCCTATTATGAATTATCTCTCATGTGATGTCAATCAACCTTTTTCTTATCACCAAGATGTAATCCCTTACTATCCTGGTTGATACATTAATCAAGAACCCCAATCCCTTGGTGATTCTCTTCTTAATACATACATTAAGCATTAAGATTTTAAAGATTACATCAGAGTCCTAGTCCCAATCCCTTGGTGACTAGAACAGTGATGATGAAATTGCTAGTTACAGAAATAATGTAAACATTCATGTTCTACACTACTCCCTTAATGGAAAGAATTGATAAAGACAATTTCATATCATCACATAAAAGATAATCATAATATTCAATCAACTATACATAAATTCATCATTGAGTTCCATTGAAATCAGACTACAAAGGACTCTACTCAGACATAAGAAAAGAAATAACAAGAGAAGAGGAAAGATCAAACTCCATTGTCATGTTGTTGAATCTTCAATCTTCAATAACAATTACATAAGATATACTAAACTAATACAAGGCTAAGACCTAAGGAATTTGGAAATTTCAGAGAATGAAAAGTCAGATCAGATCTATAAAAGATCTGATCTGATCTCCCCTTCATAAGTATCAGAGATCCCCCAAGTGTGAAGGCCCCTTGCCCTATTTATAGTTTACAATTTCAAAACTGAAATAACAACCAAAAACTGACATGGGCTCTAAAACGCTCATTGTTGGACGTTTTAGCGCTCAACTTGACGGATGCCTAACCACTTTTAACTGTCCTCAGTGCTAAAACGCTTGACTTGACCATTTTAGCACTCGAAAAACGCATCTTTTTGAACAGCAGAGCGCTAAAACGCTTGACTTTGGCCGTTTTAGCGCCCAACACTTAGAATTCTCCAATTTCTTCAAAATCTTCTCGCTTCTCTCTTTTGCTTCTTGAGCTTCATTTTCCTACAAGAACAATGTAAATTTTCAACATAACTTTCATAACTTGTATTTAGGACTTTCTAGGACATTGACCCTCTTTTCCATCTATTTAATCACACAAATTAAGCTAATTCATGCTTTAAAACCTTATAAACCAAGGGTTTATCACAATTCCCATATTTGAACATTGTTGTCCTCAGTAATGAATTAAAAACAGAGAAGGACTTAAGATTCTTTAAAGATGAAACTCATGAGGATTGACTTCAGTTAACAAAAGATCAACATTTCATGATACAAGCTTATAACCATGCAATCTCTTATTTCTTATGATTTGCCCAACATCATTTGTGACATTTCAACAGATCAGTAGAGATGATATATAGAGACTTCCAAACAAAACACCCCCTCACTAGGAGCTTCTCAAAAATTATGAGAATTTAACTCTCTTGCACTCTAGTGATTAAGGATGCACTTATCCTTCAATCTTCACTGTACTCAAACTATCTTAGGCTTACCCATCTTCTCACTTTCTGCAGTAACAATGATCCATAGAGCAGATCAAAAAGGTCTTTGTTTAGTTGGCAATATGGCTTGGTATGTGGCTTGACAAGAGGTAAGGATTTATGTTAAAGAAGAAGAGTTCAGATTAAATGAATCAGATTCAGATAAGAGGAGGATCACAGTATTTATCACATTCTTCTTAATTCCCCCAACTTTCTTCCTTTTCATTCCTTGTACCTTCTTTAACCTTTCTTCCTCCTTTTTCTTCCAGACACTTTGTGTCTTTGATCCTTTTTTTTCTTTCAGACACTTTGTGTCTTTAATACTTCCCTCTGTCTCTTCCAGACACTTTGTGTCTTTAATACCCTTTTCTTTCTTTTTCTTTCTTCCTTCCTATATTTCCAACACTTTGTGTATTCATTTATTGCAAGAACACCTTTCTCCCCACAGAACACTTCATCCATTATCACTTATCTGAAACTTTTAAACAGGATTGGAATGATTGTGGGTTCTTGGTTTTATAGACAAACAGGCTTAAGCTCAAGGGTTTCATGCAACAGAAACATTAAGGTTGGCCATGTAAAATTTCTGGTTCAAAAAGGAAGTACCTCAATCATTTCTATCCTATACATCATAAACCATTTCAAGCAAGAAACATGGCAAGTTCTAGAGTTGTTCATGCAGTGAAGTGCTCTCTGAACGAAATTTTCTGTATAGGCTCAATTTCTCACAGTTCAGAGTGCATGATTGACTTTCTCTATATATATCAAACTAATCTCTCTACTCTTACACATTGAATGAGTTATGCAATCATTTCATTTTACTCAACATGCAAGGTATAAGATTATATCCTTAATTTAATAAATCATCTAAAACTTTGATCAGTCAAATCCTCATGAAATTCCATATCAAAACTAAAATCCAAATTCTGTATCAAAACTAAAATCTAAATCACACAAGAAAACTTAGAAAAGAAAAGGATTGAGATGTTTCCCTGTTTTGGCTCATCAATTTGTATGACATCTCCATGAAGTTGCATGCCATTACATCACACCCAATTCCCAGATTTAAACGTTGTTGTCCCCAGCAACTAATTTAAATCTAAAACAGCAATTGATCACTGAAACACATTCATATATAACCCAATAGCATCACTACTATCGCAATGTGCATCATGCAAAAACAGTGAATATCCCAATGTACGTAATTGAATTACAAAAGTAAACTAATAGCAAAATAAAACTAAAAGAAAACTACCCAGATTGATACAACATTACATGGACATGTTATTAACAATAAAAACCTAACATATGCAGAAGAGAGGTAAAAGAATTTGAGAGTGTGTGAAATGAGAATGAGGGAGTAGAATATGAGAGTGTGTGAAACATATGAGATAACCGTGTAAATCATATAAATGGACCAGCGCTAAAACGTTGAAATCAAGCGTTTTAGCGCTGGTCTCCAGAGACATGTGCACATTGATGTGTGTAGCATTACGTTAAAACGGTCACGTCTGAAAGTTTTAGCGCTCTGGACAGAATTGATGAAAATAATAAAAATTCAATCTCAATTATTAATGGTGTCTGTCAATGTTGAAAGAACAAATCCCCGGCAACGGTGCCAAAAAACTTGTTCAACTTTAGCAAGTGTACTAGTCGTACAAGTAATAAAATGATGAGTAAATATCGTTCCCATTAGGATTTATTTTCAAGCACCAACTAACCATTTATAATTAAGTTGACTCAAACAATAGTTTGTTGAAAGCATTGATAATTGTCACCAGAATTGAATTGTATTAAGACTTGACAAAATAACTAAAATGTGAATTAGAATTTTAAAAACTAGTAGTCAGAAATCAATGTCCCTCAACCATAAACTTATGTAAGAATCAATCCCATTATGAATTATCTCCCATGTGATGTCAATCAACCCTTTTCTTATCACCAAGATGTAATCCCTTACTGATATGATCCCCAATAGGAATGGAGGAATGGATCTACTAGGAATGGAATTCTAACCCCAAATTCATCCACCAACACGACCTGTTAAGAATAGAGCGTATCTCACGCTACAGACCTCGGATTTGGGTGATTCCAAAACGAGGTGAAAGATGGCTTCCTGAATCACGATTTTGGCACAAGAATCACCGAAAAAGGATAAGGAATTCGAGAGATATGAATCCAAGATAATATAGAACGAAATTGGAGTTTAAGGATTATAGGTAGGCGCCACAATTCGAAAGAATTGATAAGCCCAAGAACGCCACAAGGATTGATGCCCTTGATAAGTTCAGAGATTCTCAAAAGAACCCAAGAGAACTAGTCTCACCAAAATAGGTTAACTTGATATTCCAAATCTGTCTTCAAAAGCCATGGTGTTCCCTTATATAGTGGGCAACAACCATATTGAGTTTAACCTAAAAGTACTTACACATAAAAGAAGATAGACAACCCAATAATCCAGCCCAATAAGCCTTATTACAAAAAGTTTAACTAAATATAAGAAAATAAAAAATTAAGTGCAGAATTTGGGCCAAGTAAAATAAAGCCTTCATGCATATCCATTGAGGCTTATTCTTCAAGGTCTTCAATTTTAATTAAGTGTATCATTTTGGGCTCTTCTTCCTTTAGACTTGGGCTTGTCTCAAGTAAAGTGGTCACCAAGAGATTTAGAGCCTCTTTAGCCTTTTTAGCTTTTGCTCTTGTCATTGGGCCTCCAAGACCTTGTATGTCCTCCAAGTTTATTGTCTTGGTCATGCCACCTCCTATGTCCTCATCACTTACTATCATGGTTGATACATTAATCAAGAACCCCAATCCCTTGGTGATTCGCTTCTTAATACATACATTAAGCACTAAGATTTTAAAGATTACATCAGAGTTCTAGTTCCAATCCCTTGGTGACTAGAACACTGATGATGAAATTGCTAGTTACAGAGATAATGTAAACATTCATGTTCTACACTACTCCAACAGAAATAATGTAAACATTCTTGTTCTACGCTACTCCTTAATGGAAAGAATTGATAAAGACAATTTCATATCATCACATAAAAGATAATCATAATATTCAATCAACTATACATAAATTCATCATTGAGTTCCATTGAAATCAGACTACAAAGGACTCTACTCAGACATGAGAAAAGAAATAACAAGAGAAATGGAAAGATTAAGCTCCATTGTCATGTTGTTGAATCCTCAATCTTCAATCACAATTACATAAGATATACTAAACTAATATAAGGCTAAGACCTAAGGAATTTGGAAATTTCAGAGAATGAAAAGTCAGATCAGATCTATAAAAGATCTGATCTGATCTCCCTTTCCTCAGTATCAGAGATCCTCCAAGTGTGAAGGCCCCTTGCCCTATTTATAGTTTACAATTTCAAAACTGAAATAACATCCAAAAATTGACATGGGCGCTAAAACGCTCACTGTTGGACGATTTAGCGCTCAACTTGACGGATGCCTAACCACTTTTAACTGTCCTTATCGCTAAAACGCTTGACTTGACCGTTTTAGCACTCGAAACCTGCATCTTTTTGAACAGCAGAGCGCTAAAGCGCTTGACTTTGGCCGTTTTAGCGCTCAGCACCAGCACTTTTGGGCTTCCTTTTGCAGCAGAGCGCTAAAACGCTTGACTTTGGCCGTTTTAGCGCCCAACACTTAGAATTCTCCAATTTCTTCAGAATCTTCTCCCTTCTCTCTTTTGCTTCTTGAGCTTCATTTTCCTACATGAACAATGTAAATTTTCAACATAACTTCCAGAACTTGTATTTAGGACTTTCTAGGACATTGACCCTCTTTTCCATCTATTTAATCACACAAATTAAGCTAATTCATGCTTTAAAAACCAAGGGTTTATCAAGGCACTTTCTTTATGGGATAAAATTTGTTGTGTTCAATGACCACAAGAGCTTGAAATACTTGTTCGATCAGAAGGAGCTGAACATGAGACATTGTAGGTGGGTTGAATTTATTAAAGATTATGATTTTGAGCTGAAATACCATCGTAGGTGGGTAAAGCTAATGTAGTAGCGGATGCATTGAGTAGGAAGTCTGTCAGTGTGTCCCAGCTGATGCTGTGGGATAATGAAGTGATTGATCAATTTCGGAATTTGAAGTTGACGAATGTTTTTGCAGGTAGAATGGATGAATTTGAATGTTTACGAGTTGAGAATGAATTACATGAGAGAATTAAAGAAACGCAAGTATGGAATGACAGTATCAAATATTTGAAAGGGCAGAGTGGAATATCTTTGAATGAACAGGGGTTATTATTGTATCAGGGCAGGATTGTTGTGCCCAAGGAGTTAGCAGAGGAGGTAATGACTGAGGCCCATAATGGTCAGTATGCTGTCCACCCAGGTGCCACAAAAATGTATCAAGACCTAAAAACTAAGTTCTGGTGGCCTGGGATGAAGAATGATGTTGCTGAGTATGTATCAAGGTGCTTAATTTGTCAGAAAGTCAAGATAGAACATCAAAAAACTGCTGGTTTACTGCAGCCGTTGGATATACCACAGTGGAGCATCTCTATGGATTTCGTTGTTGGTTTGCCTCGGACTCAGGCTGGTCACGATTCAATTTGGGTTATAGTGGACAGGCTTACGAAGTCTGCACATTTTCTGCCAATGCGAGTGAATTTCTCTACGGAGAAATTAGCAAAATTATATGTAAAAGAGATTGTAAGGCTCCACGGGATACCGATTAGCATTGTTAGTGATCGGGACCCGAAATTTACTTCTCGCTTTTGGGGAGCCTTGCAGGAGGAGGCTTTTAGCACTCAGCTCAGGCTGAACACTGCGTATCATCCGCAGACTGATGGTCAGACTGAGAGGACCATACAGACACTTGAGGATATGCTGAGAGCTTGCACATTAGAGCAGGGCACTGCTTGGGACAGGTATTTATCACTGGTGGAACTTTCTTATAATAACAGTTTTCATTCCAGTCTGGGCATGGCACCGTATGAGGCATTGTATGGACGGAGATGTCGTACTCCTACTTGTTGGACTGAGGTAGGTGATAAAGATAGATTTGGGCCGGATTTTGTGCAAGAAACTACAGCACATATTGAAATGATCAGAGAGAAACTTAAACAGGCACAGAATCGGCAAAAAATTTATTATGATAATAGACAAAGACCGCTAGAATTTTAAGAAGGTGATCATGTATTTGTGCGGTTATCTCCAATTATAGATGTTGGTCGTGCATTGGGTGTGAGGAAGCTGAGTCCTCGGTTTGTTGGGCCGTATCAGATAATGAAAAGAGTAGGATTAGTGGCCTATCAGCTTGCCTTGCCCCCTCAGTTGTCGAATCTGCACGATGTGTTTCATGTATCGCAGCTGCAACGTTATATTCCGGATGAATCACATGTGGTGATACCAGATGATATTAAGATCCAGGAGAATTTAAAGACTCCCGTAGGTCCTATTGATGTCCTCGACCGCAGTGAAAAAAGGCTTAGAAGTAAAGTTATTCCAATGCTAAATGTTCAATGGGAAGGACGTACACCTGAGGAGGCACTTGGGAACAGGAGGATGAGATTCTCAGGTTGTATCCTGAGTTAGCGGACATGTATGATTTAATTTTGCAGACAAAATTCTAAAAGGTGGGGTGATTATAACACCTCGCAATTCTAAATTATATATTAAAATATTAAGCATGGATTAAAGGGAAGGATTAGTGCAAATCCTAAAAATTAGGTCAAAATACAAAGTAAGGGTAAAACGGTAATTAGCGAACACACAACCCTAGGAAGATAAAAAATTGAGTGGAAGGTCTAAGATGATAAAAATAACCCTGGAAGTGGATTCAGAACGAAAAATTGAGTGAATAGGCAAGTTTCAGAAACTTCAATGAATAGTGTTTTTACCGGATAAAAATACTGCGGTACGATTGCACCGTAAAACGTGCCGAGTGAGTTTTGAGCTCTAGATTTTTTTTATTTTTTTTTTTGTAAATTTGAGCTCTAGATTTTGAATACAAGTTATAAATGGTATATAGGACTAGTAAATATGATTTCTGATGAAATTTCACGGAAATTAGTAAGTTTGGGGAAGCGTGCCTACGGCGCGCGCAACAGCTTAAAACTGCAGTTTCCGAACGACCGGAAAACTCAGGATTCATCTGATCAAGGGTAATTAAGGACAATGGTTAATGTTACAAATTAGAGTTTCTAAATAAGTGCTGAATTTATGGACGTTTAGTGAAATCGGAGGGAAATTCAAGTTAGTTTGAAATCGCGTGAGGTGGCGGTGGGACCTACCCCACTTAAAGTCACTTAAACACCTAAGCTTGTCACTATTCACTATCACTCTCATCTCCCCATCTCTCACCAAAAGCCGCACCAGCCCCCCTTTGGACCATTTGAGTTTCAAATTTCTTTCCTTGTTAACTTCATCGATTCTTAACCGAATCAGACGATTCTTGTCTTGAAATTCGATGGAAACCACCACCTGAACCCGTTCCACCGATTAGTTTCCCTTGAAACCCTCTCTATTGTGAGAAAAGAGGCATTTACAGCCACAAAATTCTTGGGATTTTTATGATTTTGGGGTTGATTTCTTGAGACATTGCTTGTGGAGTGTTAGGAGGAGCCTTGTGACGTAATTGTGAGTAAGTTTCTTCATCTTTTGATGGTTGATTGATGAGTTTTATTTTCATGAACCCTAGGCTATTTTTGGTTGATTTGTGTTGTTAGAGAGGTTAAATGGAAAATGTTTGTAGATGAATATGTCTTAGAATGATGTGTAGGAGCTATAAATACAATAAAAATTATTAGTGAAAAATATGATTTTTAACTTAGGAAAATTTTGATGGTGCCGTGACTTTGTGTTTTGGAATTGTGTTGATGAGTTGTTGTATGGTTGTATGATGATATAATAGGATTGTATAAGGTGTGGAATAGTTAAAGTTGATTGAAAGTCCCTTGGAGTACACCTATGTAGAATTCGGCCTTGTGAAGAAATTAAGGAATTGATGTTGTAAAAATTATTTGGATGATGTGTTGTGTATTGTATGGTAATTAGATGGGTTGTGTGGTGGTTGGAATGTTGTAAAACCAATGGAAAATAATTGATAGTGTTGAGAGGTGTAATGGAACCTAGAGCAAAATATTAGGCAAGACGATGTTTGAATGATTTAAAATGAAAAGTGGCACTTGATATGACCTTTTGGTAACCTAAGGATGCCTAAGAAAATGAGAAAGAAAATTTAGAAAATGAAATTACAAATTAACACTAATAGGGCCGAACCCACCTAGGGTAGGGGGAGTTTTTTGATGTTTTCGTATTTTGATAGATTTGCCGTGTATTGATGATTCGTACATGGTTGTTGTAGGTTGCCGTACGTAGATTTGAACCCCGAACTGTGAGCTCGGTGGGTTGCCTTTGGTCCCGGACCAAGTGGGATTGAGGTGAGTAATTGGAACCATTCTTGTAGAATTAGTAACTTGCATGCATTTGTATGAGTGATAATTGATTGGGAATGTCCTCTGTGTAGGCATGTCTGTTGTGAAACGAGCTCAGGAAATATATTGCATTGGAGCTATGTGGAGAGGATTATACAGGTAACCTCTTGGTACTGGGGCTTGATCCCCTTGTGTGTTCCACCATGCCCGTTGAGGGTATGTAAGTAATATAGAATAACATGATCATGCATTTAGTATGTATGTTGGTACATAGGATGTACCGGGTCTCTGGCCAGTAGACAGTTTGCCTTGGCGTTACGAACTTTCACTGGATAGGTCTCCGAGAGGGAGTTCCAGTTGACCTAGGGTCGTGGTGTGTGATCCAGATAGAAGCACACTAGGAAGTCTCGGGTGTATATGGATGGAAGGTGCCTTGGTTGGATGTTCTAGGAACACGCCATGGTTTGAGACCCGTAGGCTTATACACCGAGCCAATAGGCTGGACGTTGCGTGGTATTGGCATTGACCATTCCAGCTTCGTCGTATTTTGTATCCCTATGCTCCCCTATTTCTCTAAATCCCTTGCTTTATCCCATTTTCAAGATGTTATTTTATGTTATTTATATCATCGAAGTGAACCATTGGGTGGAGTATTCTCCAGAACCTCTAGGTTACTGAGATATATTCGTATATCTCACCCAGTCTCGGAGGCTTTATTTTAGGAGGTAGCAGTGGCGTTGGAGCGGCGGGCAAGAAGCCCGTAGGATGATTAGCTAGAGGATTATAAATTTTGCATTTTGGTGGCCATTGGGCCTAGGCTAGACTTAGAGCATGAACATTGCATATGTATTTAGGAGGAGATTCATTGTCATATTTGTTCATGTCATTTTGCCTAAGTCTAGTTACATATGGCATTTTAAAGGTTTATTCATTATGTTGTAATTGAAGGCTATGGTTTGTAAGTTGTAATATTTCATTTGGAAGTTGTAATATGTACATGGATATTGATGTAATATAGAGGCATGTAATATGATGGAAGGGCAATAGGCCTATTCTAGGATAACGATTATGTGTATGTTTAGAAATACATGCAAATGGACCTTAATGATTGAAATGTGTTAAGTATTAACAAAGTAAGCAATGTGATATGATTTAAGTAAATTAATATAAAATGTGATGGGTTGCAAGAGACCCAAGGCATTGTTGTTCCTTGTGTGTGCCACCTAATGATTATTAGGTACATTTTGAGGTCATAGATCACTTGTGCAAATTTGGGAAATTTTGTAAAAACAAAGGAAACTCTGTCGAAATTTATAGAAATTGACATAATTTAGGCGAAATTCGGGAGAGCATATCTCCCTCCACAGAGGTCCGATAGGGACGTGTCATATGCCTTTGTGAAGCCTGGGATGTCCTCTTTCTAGTGGTAAAATTTGGTAAAAATCTGGGTTGGGAGTCGGCCTGTAGAAAGAAGAGAACACAGACTGCCCAATTTCTTACTTCACCTCTGGCAGTTCTGGACCAGTTTTGAGAAATTTATTCCCGCTTCGTTTCTTGGTCAAATTAGGTGTATGATATATCAAATTGAAGCTTGCGGTGTCTAGTTTGTCTAATATAAATTTGAGAGAAATTGGATGAGTGTTTTTTCTGAAGTAATTGATTGAGTGAAGGAGGTTTGGAGCTGTTTTGGGGTTGGCTAGCAGCTTTGCTTATCCAACTTCAAACGGCAATATACGGAACAAACGAGCTCTAAATAACTCGTGTGATAGCTTCCTAGAAAGATAATTGAGTCTAGAATAACATACTAAAATATGGGAGACTTGTTATATGCGTTTTGACCGCAGAAAATTAAACACTGAACCATGTTCGAATAGGTAGAAAACGTAAGAGTGAGATTTTAGCTAAGTGGGTTTATGGGAACCCCTTAGTAACTTGAGAGGTGTAAAATAAGTTATAAAAGCAGTTTAAATAATTATTCCGCAAAGATTTTACAGTTACGGTCACAGCTTTTATTTATTACGCTTTTTATTGTTTAAACGTTCGCATAATAAACGGAAAAAGTTTACTCGCATTTTTATAAATGAATTGTTGTGATTGTAACTGCGCTTAATATCATAATTAATGTTAACAATACCGGTGTACAACGGGCTGTTACACCAAACAATAGCATAATCAGAAAATTCTATGGCAGCCAATTTTACCTTTTCAACTCATAGTAGATATGACAATCAAACACCAACTCCATCTTTCTTTCCCACTCCAAGTAAGCTTCTAGATCATTTCTGCCTTGGAAAGATGGAATCTTCATCTTGATACTTCCTAGGTTATTATCAACCCTTTCTTTTCCTTACGCACTCTTCTTCCTTCATTTCAACGTTCATTCTGCCTCATATCAACTGTAGAATTGGTGTCATCTTCATTTTGATGTTCTGAAGTTCTCAGTTGTGGCTCCCTTTGTTCAACTCTTTCTATTCTATCTTGCATTTCATCAAACCTGAAGTTCAATCTTTCAGATCTCTGTGTCATGGCTTCAAAGTAGAATTTGAAATCTTCAGGAATTTGAGCATCACCCTCTCGAGACAATTTTTTTAATCTGCAAAAAAAACAAAAGTTAAATATCCTCACAAACACACCCTCACGTGTTTCTCTCCCAATTAACAGCTCTCACACTCGTGTTTCAAAATTAAGCTTTTATCCTCTTATAAGCTCACACACTCATACCTTTTTCCCCTCTTTTGAATTCCCTCTTTTAGTTATTAGCTGAACTCAACTGAAGTTTTTTTGAAGAAATCCAAACAGATCATAAGATGTAATACAAAGAGACAAGAAGAACAAGAACATATTTTTTTGATGTCAAGAATTAGGGATAAAGAAATGTTGGAATGACAATAAATTTTAAGCAATAACTCAAATTAATTAAGAAGGGAAGTACACACTGGAATAGAAAAGAACCTTGACCCGTTATCTATGGAAGATAAGAACCAAAGGTATAACAAGGATAAAGATGCCACACTCAAGAAAGAAGAAGGTGAGTGATAAGTCTTGTTTGAACGTCACAAGAATAAACTTCTTGATAAGTTCAGAGTTCTAGATAAGAACCAAAGAGAAGAAACCTCTCTATTATATTATAACTTCAAAATCTGATTACAAGAGTTATATCCTCCCTTATTTATACTTGGAACATTCCTCCAAGAATAGGAAAAGACTTAGCAAATGAAAAGACACTAATTTAAAGTTGACAACTTGGAAAAGGAAAAGACTCTAATCAGCCCACTAAATATTAATGAAGTTGGAAATGTGAATCAACCCCACTAAGCATTAATAACATTGAAAATGCTTTCGGCCCCACTAAGCATTAATTGACATTGGAAATTGCTACTCATTCCACTTAACCTCCCTTGCATTGATGACATTGACTAAATTCTGATTATGAATAAATTTGGGCTTGATGTCTTCATGATTAGCCTACATTTGCTGGACCAACCCACTAAGAGCTTCTTTAAAGGTCTTGGCCCTTGATCTTGTGATTGGCCCATTTGGCAATTGCAATGGATCACTGGGTGTTGTCTCCTTATTCATATCATTCCCTCCCTCGTCAATAGGATTTGTCCTCAAATCTGCACCTACATCAAAAGGAGATAAATCAGAAACATTAAATCTTACACTAGCATTGTACTCACCTAGAACGTCAAGCTTGTAGGCATTATCATTTATTCTCTCAATCACTTGAAGTGGTCCATCACCCCTTGAAAACAGTATGGTGCTCTATACCCCTTATTGGTGGTAAACCATCGGGTATTTCTTCAAGGAACACATCCTCAAAATCCTGCAAAACAGAAATAATTGCACTAGGCAAAGAAGAATAAACTTCTTTAGTGTTAAAACAAGCCTCCTTATACAAGAGTACAATCATAGGCTGTTTTAGGACCAATGCTTTGTTAATCTCACCAACTTTCACAAAGAAGTTCTCATTTTCTCTCTCTTTTCTTTTCTCACTATCTGAAACTTGTTTTTCACTCTCTTTTTCTCTCTGATTTTCTCTTTCTTTTTTCTGGTCACTCTCTTTTTTCAACCTTACTTGATCCTCATACACTTGCATTGGACTTAAAGGAGCAAGAGTAATGGTTTTGTTATTCATAACCAATGAGTATCTATTAGTGTACCCATCGTGCATCACACGTCGATCAAACTGCCATGGACGCCCTAAGAGAATATGCCCAGCTTGCATTGGCACAACATCACATAACACCCCATCCTTATACTTTCCAATTGAAAATGAAACTACCACTTGCTTGTTCACCTTGATTTCTCCACAATCATTCAACCATTGTAGTTTATATGGTCTAGGATGCTTCAGAGTTGCTAAGTTTAACTTCTCCACCAAACTAGTACTAGCAACAGTTGTACAACTTCCTCCATCAATAAGCATGGAACAAACCTTGTCCTTTACATTGCATCTAGTATGAAAAATATTTTCTCGCTGCAACTCCTTATCTTCTTTAACTTGCACATTAAGAGCTCTTCTAGCCACTAAAAGCTCTTCTTCAACTGGTAATTCTATATCACTTGCATCTTCTAAAATAGGCATGGATTCATTATCAGATTCACCTTCACTTTCAACATCACAATTATCTTTCAAAATCATGACTTTGTTATTTGGACATTGAGAAGCAATATGACCCCTTCCCAAACACTTAAAACATTTTATGTCTCTATTTCTAGAGGATTGAGATTCAGTTTTACCTTAGCTGGAAGTGTTTACAACTTGGTTGGGTTTAGAGGAACCAACTGGAGATTTGAAATGAGGCTTCTCTTCATTTTTATTCCATGTTGGTCTTGAATGAGAAGTGGAATTCTGCCCCATGCGCATGGTACCCTTCCTTTTGAGTTGCCTCTCCACCTTTATGGCCATATGCACCATGTCATCAAACTCCACATAATGTTGTAATTCTACCACATTTGCAATGTCCCGATTTAAGCCAAGCAAAAATCTGGCCATAGTAGCTTCACGATCTTCATCTACATTGGCTCGAATCATGGCTGCCTCCATCTCCTTGAAATAGTCTTCAACACTTTTAGAACCTTGTGTGAGACTTTGTAATTTCTGAAACAAGTCCTTATGGTAGTGACTTGGAATAAATCGCCTTCTCATGAAAGCTTTCATGTCCTCCCATGTTTCAATAGGTCTTTCACCATGTCTCCTCCTGTTTGACACAAATTGATCCCACCAAACAATAGCATAATCAGAAAATTCTATGGCAGCCAATTTTACCTTTTTCAACTCAAAGTAGTTATGACAATCAAAGACCAACTCCATATTTCTTTCCCACTTCAAGTAAGCTTCTGGATCATTTATGCCTTGGAAAGATGGAATCTTCATCTTGATACTTCGTAGGATATTATCAACCCTTTCTTCATTACGCACTCTTCTTCCTTCATTTCGACGTTCATTCTGCCTCATATCAACTGTAGAATTGGTGTCATCTTCATTTTGATGTTCTGAAGTTCTCGGTTGTGGCTCCCTTTGTTCAACTCTTTCTATTCTATCTTGCATTTCATCAAACCTGAAGTTCAATCTTTCAAATCTCTATGTCATGGCTTCAAAGTAGAATTTGAAATCTTTAGGAATTTGAGCATCACCCTCTTGAGACATTTTTTTTTAGTCTGCAAAAAAAAAAAAGTTAAAATATCCTCACAAACACACCCTCACATGTTTCTCTCTCCCAATTAACAGCTCTCACACTCGTGTTTCAAAATTAGGCTTTTATCCCTCTTATAAGCTCACACACTCATGCCTTTTTCCCTTCATCTGAATTCCCTCTTTTAGTTCTTAGCTGAACTCAATTGAAGTTTTCTTGAAGAAATCCAAACAGATCATAAGATGTAATACAAAGAGACAAGAAGAACAAGAGAATATTTTTTTGATGTCAAGAATTAGGGATAAAGAAATGTTGGAATGACAATAAATTTTAAGCAATAACTGAAATTAATTAAGAAGGGAAGTACACACTGGAATAGAAAAGAACAAAACTGAAAAAAATTCAAAGAGACAAGTTTTACTTCAAGGAATTTGGATCAGAGTTTTTTTTTTCCTATTCTTTTTTTGCTTTTGAAGATACTAGCTTTTTTTTTCTTCCTTTTTTTTTTTGGCTTCCGAAGATACTAAGATTTTTTTTTTCTTTTGAATAGTTGACACAAGAAGGAGAATGAAATAGAAATACAATAAAAGTTAACAATAAAATAAAATGATAGATCAAACCTGATTTAGAAGACTAGCTTTGATACCAAATGATATGAACCTCACCAAGAATAGTGAGACCCAAGACCAATTTAGTTAGGATCGTTTCTAGAATCAGGAATTAAAAATAAGAAATAAAGAACCTTGACCCGTTATCTATGGAAGATAAGAACCAAATGTATAAGAAGGATAAAGACGCCACACTCAAGAAAAAAGAAGGTGAGTGATAAGTCTGCTTTGAACGCCACAAGAATAAACTTCTTGATAAGTTCAGAGTTCTAGATAAGAACCAAAGAGAAGAAACCTCTCTATTATATTATAACTTCAAAATCTGATTACAAGAGTTATATCCTCCCTTATTTTTATACTTGGAACATCCCTCTAAGAATAGAAAAAAACTTAGCAAATGAAAAGACACTAATTTAAAGTTGACAACTTGGAAAAGGAAAAGACTCTAATCAGCCCACTAAACATTAATGACGTTGGAAATGTGAATCAACCCCACTAAGCATTAATAACATTAAAAATGCTTTCAGCCCCACTAATCATTAATTGACATTGGAAATTGCTACTGATTCCACTTAACCTCCCTTGCATTGATGACATTGACTAAATTCTGATTATGAATAAATTTGGGCTTGATGTCTTCATGATTAGCTCACATTTGCTGGATCAACCCACTGAGAGCTTCTTTAAAGTTTTTGGACCTTGATCTTGTGATTGGCCCATTTGGCAATTGCAATGGATCACTGGGTGTTGTCTCTTTATTCATATAAAAAACTCAACAAGATGGGTCAATCAAACATCTGTGGAATGAGTTATGGTCAAAATACTGCAGTAACGTAAATCTGAATTTTTATTACGAAATTCAAAATTAACCTAATTAAAAATCCAACACCTAATTTAACCCAAAAACTATTATTTGCACACTAAACAATCAAAAAATCACTAATCAAACCATTATTGCTTCATTTTCTTGGACCAATCTTGCTTTATTGTTTACCACATATAGTCCTCCACGTTGCTCAGCAAAACCAATCGTCGTCTGGCAATTGGAGTTTTAATGCTGAATGAAACAACAAGATTTATTAGACACAAGATAATACTCACTGGAACATAAGAGTCTAGACATGAAAGAAGGTTAAGTCTAAATTATGGAACATAAAACACATCAGTGAGAACTAGTGAGGGATTAATGTGTATAGTGCCAGAAACATAGGTTATAATAGTGGTGCCATTAGGTAATGAAATGGTAATAGGTTTAATAATGTGATAAGACCAGAATTGAGAAATGATGCAAGTAATATGGTTGGTTGCACCTGTATTGACGATCCATTCAACTACATCAATACCTGTTTGCATATTTCAGAAATTGAATTAGACACAAATGAAGTATTTGTTGTATGTGTGGGTGTGTTACTGTCAGAATTAGATGGCTTTTGCAAGAGAGTTAAGATTTGTTGGTATTGACCTTGGATCATGTTCATTGTAGGAGCTTGCCGATTATTTGAGCTTGTTTTTGGAGCTATGGATACACTGTTCACATTATTCCGTTTGTAATTGGGTGGAAAGCCATGGAAGAGATAACCATTTCCACGTCCTACTCGTCCTCTAAAGTTGCGACCTATGCATCCATTATCATAATTGCCTCTACGAAAACCTTGATCATTTACAACAGCTACAGCTTGAGTAAGATTTTGATGATCTTCTGAATGAAATTGCCGCTCCTGTTGAATCACCAGTGAGAAGGCCTTAACCACATTAGGCATTGGCCCCATCATCATAATCTGAGCATACTGTTCATTCAATCCTCTTAAAAATCTAATGGTATGATCTAGCTCACGATATGTCTCATTTGAGTTATCTCTCCACATTCAGAAGGTATCACCAGATTAGGTAATGGTTTCAAGTTGTTCAACTCGTCCCATAGAGTCTTAAGATGAGTAAAAAATTCTGACACAGATTTCTCACCTTGTTGCAATCTACACATCTCTTCCTATAAATCAACAATTCTGAATATATCAATTTGTGAAAATCTATCACAGAGGTTTTCCCATGCAGCTGATGCACTTTCAATCCATCATATGGATTGTGAAATAGTTTGTGAGATGGATATGTGAATGCAACCTAAAACCATTGTATTGCAGCGATCCCATGCTTGAAAATCAGGATCTTGTTTTTCTGGTATTTTTGCATTTTCGTTGAAGAAACTCAACTTGTTTTTGGATCGTAATGCCATGGTGAAAGATCGGGACCATAAGTGGTAATTATGACCATTAAGAACTGGAGTCACACGAACTTGTGATGGATTCTCGTTTGGGTGAAGGAAAAATGGATAAGATGGATTTGTGAGGTATGCAGGGAGTTGTTCTTGATTAGCTATGTATGTTGAGAAAAAAAAAGATGATTATTTCAAGCAGATATCAGAGCCTTTGAAGCTCTGATACCATAACAGAAATCAGAGAAGCCATTGGAAGTGAAAATTGAATTACCTCAGATTAGATTGATGAAAAATTGATTACAATACTGAAAAGGATCATATATATACAATAGCCTCAGCAAGAAAAAGAATAACAAATTATCTAACTACTTAAATAACAAACTAATGCATCTAACATATTTCTGGTAATTTGTTGTGATTAGTTGGCCATCCATGTAATTCATCTGACGTGGATTTCTGTATTCTGAAATCAATCAATGAGCTTGGTGCACATACATTGTTTGCTGAGATGGCAGTAGGCTTTGAAGTTAATGGGCTTGATTCAATTCATGGGCTTGTACAACTGAGTTGTATTAAGGAGATTAAAACAACCTAAAAGGGTTGGGCCTGAAGACTAGTGCATGGACGACGGCATGCAAGAAAAAACTGATGATGTTATCGAAAATGTGTCATATCAGGTGGTTTCAAATGAAGGTAGTCATGGCCTTAGTAAAGGAGCCCAACTTTGCGAGGAAAACTGAGACATATAAGGATAAACTCCTACACCTTAATGGAGATGGTTACGTCTCGGATAGTAAGGACGAACACTGGATGATTACACAAAAGAGAGAGGAGGAAGAAGAAGACGTAGAGGAAGACATTATGGAGGAAGGAGATGAGCCATTATGTCCCACGTATATATTTTCTAGAAACCAGCATCTAGAAGACTGCAAATAGTGGAAGAAAGCTCTCATTATTAAATTGCTGGGAAGAAAAATCAGTTCTCATTTTCTACTGGCTAGACTACAACGTCTTTGGGGTTTAACAGGAGCGTACGAGGTGATCGACCTGGATAATAGGCATTTACTGCTATGTTTTTCTGATGAGAAGGAATACTTTCACATTTTGCACGAAGGTCCATGGGTGGTAGCTGATCATTACTTGATTGTACAATGATGGATGCCCATGTTTAACCTGTATGAAGAAGAGGTGAGAAAACTGGTCATCTGGATGCACATCCTAGGTCTACCTATTGTGTTATACTCCTCACACCATCTCTGGAGAATTGGTAACATAATCGGGAGAACACTCAAAGTTAATAAGAACTCCATCAGAATGGTGGAGGAAGGAGATGGAGAGGTTACAAATAAAGCCCGTTACGCAAAGATTTGTATGGAAGTTAATCTCAATAAGAGTCTATTATCTAAATTCAAAATAGAAGACCAAACTTTTCAGGTTGGCTATGAAGGACTCCACCTTATCTGTTTCTCCTGTGGCCAGTATGGACATAAGAAAGAACAGTGTGGAGATGCACCATTCAAAACCAGTCCAAGTCAACTAACTAGTTAAAACCAAGGGGAAGGTGCTACCAATGAAATAGGGAGCATTCCAGTAGCTGAGGAGAATGCCTTTGGCAACTGGATAGTGATTCAAAAGAAGCCTAGGGGCGCTGGCTGAAAGCCGTGCCAGTGAAGGAGGTACCAGAAACGGTGCAACACGGAGATAAAGACAAATTAAACCAAAGAAGCCAGAAAGCCCAGGTGGTCAGACATGTGGTAGATGCTAGGCGAAAAGATGTTGCAGGTCACAAAGGGGGGTTACACATCTACTCAATAGGTGGGGCAGAAAATATCCAATAGTAGCAAGGCTGGTGCAAGAGACAGTTTCCTTAAAAATGATAGCTTAGGGAAACATTCCTTGGATGGGATCGAGGTATCAAAGAAGGCAACAAATTGAGTTCACATGAAAGGAGTACACGGTAGGTCTGTGGGACCCAGTTCCATGCAAATTATCAATCGTAATGGGAGCAAGAAAGACCTTAGAGGGAAGTAGGTGACTGCTATTGCTATTCCTCGCTCATCTACAGCAGCCAATGCTTCAGAGTCTTCTAGGTCTCAGAAGGAAGTTGACGAGAACCAAAAGCATAGGAAACCACATGAAGGAGGAGGTAAGATAAACTCAGCTAGGGATAATGCCTTGGATGCTTTGACTTTGCTCAAATTGATATCTGGTGTCACTGTTGATCAAGCCTTCGATAAAAGCTTGTCATTACTTGGTGGTGTTAGATCCCACCACAAAGTTGACCTATAATGGCTAGGCTCCTAGGTTAGTGTGTGTCCCACCTTTTGCTTAGTTTTTTATGAATTACTGCAGCTGGAATAGTAGGGGTGTTAGTAAAAAAGAATTATCCCCCTAATCCTTGATATGAAGAACCGATTTAAGATTATTTTCTTAGCCCTTTTTTAAACTAAAATTAATGGTAGGAAGAGTGATAACGTCATTAAGAAAATAGGGTTTAATAAGTTTTTCAAACAAGAAGCAATTGGCTTTAGTGGAGGTATTTGGTTGTTGTTCGATGTGGAAGATATATCCCTAAATGTTAATAGCCATCATCACCAATTTGTGCATACTAGGATTACCCACAAGGAATCATCAAAGGTTGAATTGGTAACCTTCGTGTATGTTAGCCCTAGAAGAAGTGAGAGACATTCTCTTTTGAGGCATCTAAGGGAGATGGGTACTTTTGAGGGAGAGGCTTGGTTGATCCTTGGTGATTTTAACTCTATGACTGACCCTTTAGAAAAGCAAGGCGGTGGTGATTTCTGCTGGATTGCTCCTCAGGAGTTCCAAGATTTCCTGTTAGACTGTGATCTTAACGACTTGGGATTTAAAGGTCCTAAGTTCACTTGGAAGTGTGGAAATTTGCAGCAGAGGATTCATAAAGCTTACGAGAATGAAAGTTAGAATCTGACTTTGTAAGTAGCCTTTAAAGGCCATGAACATAAAAGAGGGATAAATTATTATTTTTATGTGGAAGAAGCAATCTTTGCCCACTGTTGCAGATCTAGCATGTGTACTAGTCGTACAAGTAATAAAATGATGAGTAAAGATCGTTCCCACAGAGATTTGTATTCAATCACCAATTAACCATAGAAAACTAATTTGAATCAAACAAAAGTTTGTAAAAATCATGAATGTTTTGTCACCAGAAAATTGATTTGAAGTAACAGAATATAATGCTAAAATCTGAATTAAGATTTAATAAAAACAAGTAGTCAGAAAATAACTTCCCTCAACAATAAACTCATGTAAAAACTGACCATATGATGAATTCTTTTTCATGTGATGTTAATCAACCTTTTACTTATCATCAAGATGTAATCGCTTACTACCCTGATAGATACATTAATCAGAAACCCCAATCCCTTGGTGATTCCTTTCTTAATTCATACATTAAACACTAAAGTCTGAAGATTACATCAGAACTCTAGCATCAATCCCTTGAGTACTAGAATCCTGATGATGAGATTGCCAAATATAGGAGTAGTGTAAACATTCATGTTCTACACTACTCCCTTAGTAGAAAGAATTGAATAAGAAAATCTCATATCAACACATGAAAAATACTTCATCATATTAATCAAGCATACATAAGATTATCATTAAGTTCCATTGAATTCAGACCACAATGACTCTACTCAGACATAACTAAAGAATACACAAGAGAAGAAAGATCAAACTCCATTGCCATGCAGTGAATCTTCAATCTCCAAGTACAATTACATAAGAAACTAACTAATACAAGAACTAAGTCCTAAAGAAATTTAGAGAGAAGTCAGATCAGAGAATCTGATGTAAGAGAGAGAGAGAGAGAGAATCCCGATTTTTAAAAAAGTGAAGGCCTTTGCCTTATATAGTTTTACAAATTCAAACAGAAAAACTAACATGGGCGCTAAAACGTTCATGAGTGAGCGTTTTAGCGTCCATGCTTGACAGATGCCCAACTGCTTCAAACTGACTCCAGCGCTAAAACTCTTGGTTTGGATGTTTTAGCGTTGGAGACCAGAGTCTTTTCCAACAGTAGGGCGCTAAAACGCTTGATCAGGAAGTTTTAGCGCCCAAGACCAGCAACTTTTTGTCCTCGGATTGCAGCAGCACGCTAAAACGTTCTGTGTGCACGTTTTAGCGCTCAGCACCAGCAAGTTTTGGCTTCTTTCTGCAGCAGGGCGCTAAAACGTCCTGGAAAAACGTTTTAGCGCTCAACACTTAGAATTTTTCTCTTCTTCATAATCTTCTTCCTTCTCCCAGCTTCCTTTTAAGCTTGCTTTTCCTACAAGAATAATGCAAATTTTCAATAAAGCTTCTTGAACTTGTAGTTGAGGACATTCTAGGACATTAACTTCTTTTTCCATCATTTAATCACACAAATTGATACTAATTCATGCTGAAAAACCTGATGAACTAAGGGTTTATCACAATTCCCAGATTTGAATATTGCTTTCCTCACCAATAACTTTAAAAACAGAGAAGAACTTGAGATTCCTTACAAATGGAACTTATGAGGATGGATTTGAATTATGACAGATCAACATTCTATGATACAATCTTACAACCAAGAAATCTATCATTTCCCATGACTTGCCCAACCTCATCATATGACTTTCAACAGATCAGTAAAGATGAAATACAGATACTTTCAACACAAAACACCCCCTCACTAGGAACTTCTCAAAAATTGTGAGAATTAAACTCTCTTGCACTCTAGTGTTTAAGGATGTACTCATCACTCAATCTTCACTGTACTTAAACTACCACAAGCTTGCGCATCTTCTCACTTTCCACAGTGACACTGATCCATAAAGTAGATCAAAAGAGACTTTGGTGGTATGGCTTGGTTAGGAATAGGATTCTGTATAGGAGGGAAATGTCTTGGCATGAGGTTTGGCTAAAGGTAGGATTTAATGTTGCAGAAGGGTTCAGATTAGATGAATCAGATTCAGATAAGAGGAGGATCACAATTGAATTTATCTGTGTGCTCCTTAATCCTTCTCATTCTTTTCTTCCTTTTCATTCATTCTTTTCACCACCTTTTCTACAACTTTTCTTTTTCTTAAACTTTCTTCCTCCTTTTCTTTCAAACACTTTGTGTTTTTAATTCCCCATTTTTCTTGTTTCCTTTTCTTCTTCTTTTCCTCCAAGTTTCCAACACTTTGCATTTTTATACATTGCAGAAACACCTTTCTCCATACAGAGCTTTCATCCATTAACCCTTTATCTGAAACATGTAATCTGAAAACTGGGATAGATGCAGGCTCTTGATTTTATCAACAACAAACTTAGGCTCAAGGTTTTCATGCAATGGGAACATTTGGTTCAAAAAAGAATGCCTCAATCAACTCTACCTTACAAATCATGAACCATTTCAAGCAAGAAACAAAGCAAGTTCTAGAGTTAATCATACAGTGAAGTGCTCTCTGAAAAAAAAAATTATGTATAGGCTCAATTCCTCACAGTTCAGAGTGCATGCTTGACTACCTCTATTATTAGAAATTGAGAGAGAGAGAGAGAGAGAGAGAGAGAGAGAGAGAGAGAGAGAGAGGAAGAGAGGAAATGCCACATGTTCTGTATATTGTAAAAACTAACTACACTATTACAAAGGGGCTATATTTATAGTATCTTAGAGATAGCTAGCAGACTCAGTATCTTCTAACAGAAAAGGTTATAGGCCCTGTTCTAATACACCAGTAGTATTATATACAAACTACATCAACATTTTAGAAGCTAAAGAGCTTATAGCTCTAATACCCGCCCGCAAGCTCGAGGAGGCTTGGATGTAATTAGAGAACCATCCAAGACTTTGAGCTTGGTTCGTAACTCAGCAAAGCGGACAGAATTGAGAGGCTTAGTTAAGGTGTCTACTATCTGATCAATGCTAGGAACATGAGTAACCAGAAGTTCCTTCTTCAAGACACGTTCACGAACAAAGAAAATATCAAGTTCCATGTGTTTGGTCCGAGCATGAAGAACCGGGTTGCGAGTAAGAGCAACTGTACTTTGATTGTCACAGAAGACATGAGGAGTAGAGAAGGAAACATAAAGCTCTTCAAGTAAAGACTGAATCCATAAAAGTTCAGCACATGTGATAGCCAAGCTACGATATTCAGCCTCGGTGCTAGAACGAGCAACCAAGGTTTGTTTCTTGGACCACCAAGAAATAAGATTGAGACCAAGAAATATAGCAGCCCCAGACGTGGACCTCCTGTCATCAGGATCCGAGGCCCAATCTGCATCACAAAACGCAGAGAGGGACAAAGGAGCAGTAGCACAAGCACCCTGCAGTTGTAAACCAAAGGAAGACGTGCCTTTCAAATAACGCAGTATACGTTTGACAGCAGCCCAATGATCATCCAATGGTTGTGCCATGAACTGGCAAACTTTATTAACGGCATAGCTGATATTTGGACGAGTAATAGTAGCATACTGAAAGGCACCCACAATGGATCGATAGTGATGAGGATCAAAATAATAGTGAGACCCAAGACGAGATAACTTGCAGCTACTACTCATTGGAGAAGAAATGCCTTTAGCCTCATGCATAGAAGCTCGAGCAAGGAGAGTCTGTATATTACTTTCGCAATCAACGGTTATTACCTTCGCAAATCAAACTCATTAATTAATATTTAATTCACAATGAATGATAACCATTGATTGACGAAAATCAATGATTAAGATATGGTTGTAAACAAAAATAGATTGTAAGTATAACCTTCTCTTTTTTTATTGACTCTTGTAATTTTGAATGTTCGTTTAAAAATCATATAATTTTTTAAAATCTTATAAATTCATATTGTCCTTCCAAATCTTATAAATTCTATTAAAATCCTTTAAAATCCAATCTTATGAAATCTTGATTGTAATAAAAGTCTTTTTAAAAAGTCTTTAAAGTCCCTCTAATTCTAAATAGTTTTTAAAAATCTATAAGATTTTTTATCTCAAAAAAATCTTTTAAAATCCTAATTTAATACACCCCCTAATATTGTAATAAGAGCCGATGCATCACAAAAATTTTAAAAATAATGAGGCTTTCACATGACTTTTGATTTATATGTTTATCTCTAATATTCATGCACGGAGAAAATAATTGAAAACAAAATTCAAGCAAAAGGAAAGGGGCATAAAACTTAATTCATAATTGCTGAACTGAAACTGAAGTCATGTACAAATTGACTGCCCCCTAGACATCTACACAAAATGCTCTTCAAGCAATGAACAATGCAGATACAGAAGAACTTTAAAATTACAAATTACCCGCATGTTTAAAAACAATTTCCAAGTGAAAAAGGTTTTAGGTCAAATCACCTTAGACGATTGCCCAAAACTTTTTTCTACATATTAAAACAGTTTCCATCTTCTTTTCTTTGTTCTCTAGCAAATGTGACTCCACATCCCACATGAATTTTGGGGCTACCTCTTCGATTCTTGACTTAATATGTTCCTCATCCCTAATGATAATAAATCCCTGCAGATAGTAAGGTCTGAGTTATCAATGTTATCCACACGAACAAAAGTAAATGAAAGTTATGAGTTGCATCAAGAGAACTTCAGTGAGAATAAGGAAAAAAGGGAATAGGGGTGGAAGAGAAAAAATTATGAATCCATTTGATCTCTTTAAATGCAGGTAGACAAATAGGCACTATACTTATAACAATGAATTCTACAGTGTCCGGTACCCCCAAAGATAAACAAGTTAAGTCTTAAGTCTTAACTGTCCTCCAATTTATTTGTAGTTGTACAGGATGGGGGTAAACGTTGCAATCAATATCTTTTTCATTCATTCCACCTTTCTCTTAATAAACCAAGCATACATTGCTTTCAGGTTATTATAATTTTATCTCCGACAGGAACCACCCACTACTTGGTGATACAAGTCTGTCACAAGCACAAAGTATAGATTATCAAAAGATCGCCAGGTTAGTTAAATCGAACATAGTTTCCTCTCTTGTGGGGTTGTTCGCATTAATTCCTATGATTATTAAATTAAAGGAATTCCCCTTGCTAATTCCAAAAGTTAAAATTTCCACTGCTCTTACGATTGATTTTTTCAATAACAAGATTACATTAACCATAGGGCAATGTTGTATAAACATGATTTTCCTTCTAATTTTTTATTTTAGTTGTTTTTATAACATTACTTTGTTTAATTAAAGCACACAAGATGAAGGATCAAATCACCAAGCTCAGACATTTCTGCAAAATTCATCGTCGCATATAATCATGCAAGCACAAACTGACATTTGGACAAGTATATAGGTATTTGTATTATATTTGACCAAAAATCTTATTTTCATTTCAGTCAAATGAACTTCTACTTTGATTTCATATGCAGACCACCATGAAAGATAACATTTCAGAAAAGTAATTACCAATGGCCGTATAAGACGATCCATCTCCAGCACAATATCCTCCAATAAACAACCTTCCCCTTGGGTTTTGTAGTGCGAGAAGAGGAAGTTGGCATGCAAAAGATCATATGTCCGAGGATAACTTGAAAATGGTTCACACCTAACGTAAAGATATCTATATTAGCTGCAGTCAACTAATACTGAATATAAATACACAAGTTAAAAAAAAGTCTAACCAATCATGAAAAGTTCCAATCAATCCCCGATCATAAATTCCAGATAAGGTGTTCTTCATGCTTGCAGGAACTACATTCATTACCCAAACAGGAAAGTTATCTAGTGCGACAGCAAATCCACCACAAAAGGCATTCATATCCATCACATTGCGTATTTCTGTCTCCTTGATATTCATCAGTTTCCAATAATGACGAATCTGATCTTGCCAGAAAAGAGTATCTGATGTAAATTCATCTTGATTTATACCTGTCATTCAAAAGGTTGAGGGGGATCATATTCGACTGAATTACTGACAGGGATTGTTGAGAACACCACATTAATGCTTGTTTTATTTTATTACTCAAGATTGAACAGTTATACAACTGTTGTCCTTTTATATATATATATATATATGGTTTATTTGATATAGATATATTACTTACTTGCCAATCCCCACTTAATATCTGGGCAGAGATCAGAGAATGTTTTCTATATCGATATGCTATATCAGTATGTATATGATCCTTATGAAAACACATTCATGATGGACAATTTTAGGAAGTGCTCAACCACATAGATCTGATGATATAACATATTTATTCAGAAAAACTATCAAGAGCACTCCTTTCGCTTATTATTTAAGCAATTCAAATTATGTTCTAATCTAAATTGAAGAATTTTGACAAAGCAATGAACTGCTTGAGAAAAACTAGCATTAAAATAGCATCAACTAATGAAGTTCCCACAATGCAACCAAAAGATGATGTTAGCAACGGCTAATTTTTGCTCTGCTCCAGATTATGCCTTTGATTAAAAGCTAGGGCCTGAATATCATCGTTGGCCTTTTGAAAGAACTCTTTGATAATAAAAAAGCATATGCATCAAGAAGCGTACACATTGAAATCACTGTCACGGAAATTTCTAACAGAGCATGTGTTAGGACCCATTTACAAGGTATGGGACTTGGAGTCCCACATTGGTTGTATAGGCAACTAATGTGAAGTTTATAAGGCCTTGGACACTCTCACCCTTTGAGCTAGCTTTTGAGGTGGTGCATCCCAAGGTTCTTATCAAATGGTATCAGAGCCTTCCACTATATCTCCCAGTTGCAATTGTGTAGCGCGAGTAAAAGGCTAGCACAAGCCGGGGCTACGGAGCGTGGTGGAATGTTAGGATCCATTTGCAAGGTATGGGACATGGAGTCCTATATTGGTTATATGGGCAACTAATGTTGGAGTTATAAGGTCTTGGACATTCCCACCCTTTGAGCTAGCTTTTGGGGTGGTGCATCCCAAGGTTCTTATGAACATGATATACTTCGCTATCTGAGATTTGTAATTAAGACCATTAGTTAAGACCACTTGATGAAAGTCTTTGCAGACAAATATTCATGTTGTGCATGCACATGCATGTTGTGTGTGTGTGTGTGTGACCAGGCATCACTACTAGGAAGGTTGGAAAAGCATAATTTAAGAATGAGGAAAGCATAAAATATGGAAATTAGTTTCTTGCACTTATACGAAAGAGAATGGGCTGACCTACCTATCTTCTTCAGGTTTTCAGAAAACACTGAAAGGCGCTCGTGACTAGGAGGAAGCTTGTAAGAATCTGCTTCTGAATTTCTAACTTGTACACAATTTTTGAGTGGGATATTCCACGAAGGTTTAGAATCATCAGCAGCATCACATACATTTATAAGCTTTTGTTCTGCATTGTGCAGAAGGCATGACTGATTATTTTCTTTAATCCATATTGCTGTCTGAACTTTTCGAGCAATAAGTCTCCAGCACATTGACGTAGTCAAATTCACTAACTTATCCCAAATGACAGGATAATCTTTGTCTTTTCTATATGCAGGTGGAGCCGAATAAACAAAATACCCATTAGAGCGAAGAAGGCGATTCAACTCCTTCATCAAAATCCCATCTGCGGAAAACAAAATAAATTAACAATGAAAAATTAGACAATCCCAATTACATAAGGTGAACCCAACCACTTTTTAAGCTTTGACAAAGTATACAATGCACCTATTCTACTAGTTACCTGAATAAATTCACAATAGAAGATATAAATGGATCCAATTAGATAAGATTTCCCCGACAGGTGACTATAGAACCCCATTGCACCTATTGTACGAGGTCATCCTATAAAATAATGAAAATGATGATTGAGGAAAAGAACATCCAAGTAATTCTATGAGTACTTACTAAGTTTTTTTCCCATTTCATATACATTCTCTTGATTAGTACATCCTTACAGCTGAATTATTAAAAATAGGATAAAATGTGTAAGAAACCTATTGTTAGAGATATATAAAACCATTAATGTAACCTCACTCAATGCCTTAAGGTTTTGGGTTGAATTGGTTCTTTACATGGCATCAGAGCCTCATGTCCCAGGTACGATCCTCACCGCCCCCCATTTTCTCTTGTGAAATTTTTTAATACAGGTAGGTTGGCCTGTGCATTGTCCACCCTTCAAGCCCAGTGGGCTCTCGTGTGAGGGGACATGTTAGAGATATATAAAATCATTAATGTAACATCACCCAATGCCTTAAGGTTTTGGGTTGAATTGGTTCTTTACACCTATCATCAAGGTGCATGCTAGGAAAGGCTGCATAGGATTGGGCCCTTCACAAGCCAAAGCCAGGTGAATCTCACTTGGCAGGAGTTGGAAGGGGAGAAAGGGAAAGGTGAGGAGGCATCTGAAGTATATTGGGAAGTAAGCTAGGAGAGGCATGAGCCTATCAAATGCTCAAGGATACCATTTTCTTTCTTCTTCGTTGATAAAACCCTAGTTCATCACGTTTTTAAGCATGAATTAGTATCAATTTGTGTGATTAAATGGATTGAAAAGAGGTTAATGTCATGGAAATCCCTCAAGTAAAGTTCTGAAAGCTTTGTTTAAAATTTACATTGTCTTGTAGGGAAATAAAGCTCAAGGAGCAACAGAGAGAAGGAAGAAGATTCTGAAGAAAGGGAGAATGCTCAAGTGTTGAGCGCTAAAACGTCCACACAGAAAGTTTTACAAAAGTTGCTGGTGCCGAGCGCTAAAACTTCCGACATTAACGTTTTAGCGCTCTGCTGTTGTTCATCACGTTTTTAAGCATGAATTAGTATCAATTTGTATGATTAAATGCATGGAAAAGAGGTTAATGTCATGGAAATCCCTCAAGTACAAGTTCTGAAAGCTTTGTTGAAAATTTACATTGTCTTGTAGGCAGCAGAGAGAAGGAAGAAGATTCTGAAGAAAGGGAGAATGCTCAAGTGTTGAGCGCTAAAACGTCCACACAGAACGTTTTAGCGCGCTGCTGCAAACTGAAGACAAAAGTTGCTGGTGCCGAGCGCTAAAACTTCCTGATCAAACGTTTTAGCGCTCTGATGTGGCAAAAGATTCTGGTCTCAAACGCTAAAACGTCCAAGTCAAACGTTTTAGCGTTGGAATCAGTTAAAAGCAGTTGGGCACTCGTCAAACATGGACGCTAAAACGCCCAATAGTGAACGTTTTAGCGCCCATGTCCGTTTTTAGTTGTTATTCAATTGTATTTTGTAACTCCATAAAAGGCAAGGGCCTTCACATTCTCTCATAATCTATCATATCTTAGATCCTCTGATCTGACACTTCATTTTCTCTGACTTTCCAAATTCTTTAGGATTAGTTCTTGTATTAGTTAGTTCATTCTATGTAATTGTACTTGAAGATTGAAGACTCAACTATCATGACAATGGAGTTTGATCTTTCTTCTTCTCTTGTTTATATTTCAATTATGTCTGAGCAGAGTCCTTTGTAGTCTGATTCAATGGAACTCAAGTGTGAATTTATGAATGGTTAATTGAATATTTTGTTTATCTCTTATGTGATTGTATGAAGTTGCCTTGATTAATTCTTTTGATCAAGGGAACAGTGTAGAACAGACATGTTTACATTGTTTCTGTAATTGACAACTTCATCATCAGTGTTCCAGTAGTCAAGGGATTGATTCGAGGATTCTGATGTGATCTTAAGATCTTAGTATTTAATGCATGTATTAAGAAGGGAATCACCAAGGGATTGAGGTTTCTGATTAATGTAACAATCAGGGTAGTAAGAGATTACATCTTGATGATAAGAAAAAGGTTGATTAACATCACATGGGAGATAACTCATCATAGGATTTGATTCTGACATAAGTTCATGCTTGAGGGAAATTGATATCTGACTACTTGATTAGAATATAATTCACAGTTTTATTTGTTTATTAAGTTTTAATACAATTCAACTAAGTTTCTGGTGACAAGAAATCAATGCAATCAATCATATTTTATTTGATTCAACTTAAGTATATATGGTTAGTCGGTGTTTGAAACCAAATCCTCGTGGGAACGATCTTTACTCATCATTTTATTACTTGTGTGACTAGTACACTTGCTAAACCACAACAAGTTTTTGGCGTCGTTGCCGGGGATTTGTTCTTCAACATTGACAGACACTATTAGTGTTTGAGATTGAGTCTTTTATTTTTCAGCATTTTATATTTTTGTGTGAATTTTTGTTCAGCTTCAATTCTGGTGTATGCGAGATACTATTGATCCAAATTCTTTGTTGTTTGACCCAGACTTAGAAAGGACAATTAGGAAGAACAGAAAGGCAGCCAGAAGAAGACAGTTACAGGAAAAGGGTGAACCAAGTATAACAGTCCAGGAAGAAATTATGCCAGAGAATCATGTGCAACCACCACAGAGGACACTGGGAGATTACATGACTCCCACTGTCATTCCACCAATTGGGAGTGTTGTTAGACCTACTGTTGAGCCCAATAATTTTGGGTTGAAGCCTGCACTGGTACGATTGGTGCAGAAGGAACAGTTTGCTGGAACTAGTGCAGAAGATCCATACCTGCACATTGAAAACTTTTTATTGTTGAGTGATACTATGAAAATCAATGGGGTGAGCAGAGATGCCATTCTGTTGAGGCTGTTTACTCATTCACTGAAGGATGATGCTAGGAGATGGTTACAGTCACTACCACAAGGGGGTATCACAACTTGGGATGATCTGCAAACCAAGTTCTTGGCCAGGTTCTTTTCAGCATCGAAGAGGGCAAAGTTGAAGGATGAGATTACAGGATTCAAGCAAAAAGAGTCAGAGTCTATCTATGAGGCTTAGGAGAGGTTCAAGACACTCTTGAGGAAATGTCCACAACATGGGATAGAAGTGTGGAATCAGGTAGCAATATTCCTCCAAGGGTTGACAACCAACACTAGGACATTGATGAATGCCACAGCAGGTGGTTCATTGACAACCAAGACTCCTCAGGAAGCCCTTGACATATCTGAGTCCTTAGCATCTCAGGAGTTTGACAATGCTCCAGTGAATGACAGAAGAATGGGAATTATAAAACTTGATGGCTATGATGCTTTGTTAGCCAAGAATGATCAAATGATGCAAATGCAGAAACAACAACAACAACAACAACTGGATGCTCTCACTAAGCAGCTATCTTCTCAGAAGGTTGCTTCTGTGAACACTAATTCTGTGTGTGCCAATTGTGGGAAAAGCCATGTTACAGATGATTGTGATTGTGGGGGACCTGCTGAAAAGGCAGAAGTGAATGGGGTATGGTATGATCAGAGGAACTATAACAACCAGGGGCGAAATGTTTATGTTCCACCATGGAAGAATAAGAATCAACACCCAAGGTTCAGTTACAGTTCCAATCATCAGTTGAATCCTCCACTGCATCCTCCTCCAACACACTCATCACAGCAAGGTGATACCTCTGCATGGGAGAAAGCTTTTGCCCAGTTATCAAAGACTACTCGAGTATATTCAGGGGTCAAATTCCTTCAGAGAAGAAACTTCTGCTTTCATATAAGAGACAAAGACAGCATTTAGGAACCAGGAAGCATCTATCCGGAATTTGGAAACACAAATTGGCCAGTTGTCTAGACAGATGTCTGAGAGGCCACAGGCAAAGTTCCCTGGTGATACCATGGTGAATCCAAAGGAGCACTGCAAGTACATCATTACAAGAAGTGGCTTGTGCTTCAACTGGTCAGCAAGAAAGTGGAAGAGAAGAAAGATGAGGGAGAAGTTGTTGTAGTTGAAAATGATGGAAAAGAAAAAGTTGATGAAGGTAATAAAGAAGAAGATGAGGTAGTAGTTGAAAAACGTTCTTCACCCAAGAAGTTGATGAAGTGGGAGAAGAAGAAAATGGCTGACAAGCAGGACCAGCCAATTAACCTATCTCCATACGCCAAAGTCCCTTATCCTCAAAGGTTGAAGCAAGAAATTCAGAAGCAGCATTATGCAAGGTTTCTGGATATTTTCAAGAAATTGCATATCAACATTCCATTTGTTGAAGCCTTGGAGAACATGCCACACTATGCAAAATTCATGAAGGATCTTCCGTCTAAGAAGAGGAAGTTGAAGGATGGTGAGACTGTGGCATTAACAGAGGAGTGCAGTGCCCTGATTCAGAAGAAGCTTCCTCCAAAGTTAAAAGACCCAGGAAGTTTTAGCATTCCTATTGCCATTGGAGATGTGGAAGTAGGGAAGGCACTTTGTGATTTGGGGGCCAGCATAAATCTGATGCCATTGTCTGTCTGTAGAGCTTTGGGAATTAACAAGTTGAAGGATACCAATGTTATTCTGCATCTAGCAGATAGATCCATCAAGAGACCAGAAGGAGTGGTAAAAGATGTTCTGGTCAAGGTAGATAAGTTCATTTTTCCTGTGGACTTTGTGATACTTGATATGGAAGAAGAAGATACTGAGATCCCTCTACTTCTAGGGAGGCCATTCTTAGCAACTGCTAGATCCCTGATTGATGTTGAACAAGGGAAGTTGATTCTAAGGGTGAATAAAGAGACAGTTACAATTGATGTGTTTGAAGCCATCAAGCTTCCTGTTAATGTGGAGGATTGTTTCAAAATTGATATCATACAGGAAGTTGTGGAAGAAGTGACAGGAGAAGAAGACTTATCATTTGAGGAAGACAAAATTAAGGAAGAGATGAGTGGGGAGTATTCTCAGGAGGAACCAGTGGTTGAAGAGTTGGAAAAGAAGGTTGATGACATTCCTGAGGGAGCACCTAAGGTGGAACTAAAAGAACTACCTTCAAATCTGAAGTATGTGTTCCTTGGGGATGATCAAACTTACCCAACTATTATCAATGCATTGTTGTCTGAAAGGGAGGAAGTGAAGTTGGTTGAGGTTCTCAAGAAGAATAAGACAGCCATGGGCTGGTCATTTTCAGATCTTAAGGGTATCAACCCTTCCTTCTGCACTCATAAGATATTGATGGAAGAGGAAGTCAAACCAGTGAGACAACCACAGAGAAGACTGAATCCCACTATGAAAGAGGTAGTGAGGAAGGAGGTGGTGAAGTTGCTTCATGCTGGGATGATTTATCCTATTTCAGACAGTGCTTGGGTGAGTCCAGTTCAAACAGTGCCTAAGAAAGGAGGGATGACTGTTGTGAGGAATGAGAACAATGAACTGATCCCTACAAGAACAGTCATTGGCTGGAGGATGTGTATTGACTACCGGAGACTCAACAAAGCAACCAGGAAGGACCATTTCCCTATTCCATTCCTGGACCAAATGCTGGAGAGATTGGCAGGACATGCCTTCTACTGGTTTCTTAGACGGATACTCAGGCTACAACCAGATAGCTGTGACTCCGGAAGATCAGGAGAAGACTGCATTCACTTGCCCCTATGGAATCTTTGTATACCGGAGGATGCCTTTTGGCCTATGCAATGCACCAGCCACTTTTCAAAGGTGCATGCTTTCCATATTCTCTGACATGGTAGAAAGGTGCATTGAGATTTTCATGGATGATTTTTCTGTGTTTGGTCCTACTTTTGATGCTTGTCTAGAGAACCTGGATAGTGTTTTGAAAAGATGCCAAGATTGCAATCTTGTGCTAAACTGGGAGAAATGTCACTTCATGGTGACAGAAGGTATTGTTTTGGGACACAAAGTGTCCAACAGAGGGATTGAAGTAGATAAGGCCAAAATCTCTGTGATTGAGAAACTACCCCTCCCATAAATGTTAAAGGTGTGAAGTTTTCTAGGTAATGCAGGGTTTTATCGTCGTTTCATAAAAGACTTTTCCAAAATTGCAAAACCTTTGTGCAAGTTGTTAGGGAAGGATCAAGAGTTTTTATTTACTGATGACTGCTTGCAGGCATTTCATATTTTGAAAGAAAAGTTGATCATTGCACCAATAATCATGGCACCTGATTTTTCATTACCTTTTGAACTGATTTGTGATGCCAGTGATTATGCTGTGGGGGTAGTGCTAGGCCAAAGGAAGGACAAATTATTGCATGTCATTTACTATGCCAGTAAAATTATTAACGAGGCACAAAAGAATTATGCTATTACAGAAAAAGAGTTATTGGCAATTGTGTATGCATTCGACAAATTCAGGTCATATCTGCTAGGGTTCAAGGTTATTGTTTACACTGTCCATGCAGCTTTGAAGTATTTGTTAACAAAGCAGGATGCTAAGCCCAGGTAACTCCGATGGATGTTACTTCTGCAAAAGTTTGAAGTGGAGATCAAAGACAAAAAGGGAGTTGAAAACTTGGTGGCAGATCACTTGTCCAGAATCACAGAGACAAACCTACAAGAAGGTCCGAAAGTGGTGATTAAGGAGGAGTTTCCTGATGAGCAAATATTGGCCATAAGCACAACGTTGGTGCAGGATCAAGTTTTGACTATTAATACCACACCGTGATTTGCTGATTTTGCCAACTACAAAGCTGTTGGAGCCATGCCAAAGGATTTCACCTACCAACAGAGGAAGAAATTTCTGCATGATGTGAGGAGTTACATCTGGGATGAACCATACCTCTTCTATAGATGTTCAGATGGAGTAATCAGAAGATGCATTCCGGAGGAGGAGCAAAAGAGTGTCTTATGGCACTGTCATGGTTCAGCCTATGGTGGACACTTTGCAGGTAAAA